>NW_011500136.1:91867-94863 GCF_000495115.2 Populus euphratica
GGAGATTGACAAAAAAATAAAAGAGAAGGAAATGTGTTTCAGACCATGTTTAAGCTGGTGTTTGCTCTCCTTATCCTTCCCCTTCACTGTCAAAACTATCAGGATTCTTTAAAATGCTAAATTCATTCCTTTTCTATTTGGTTTCTAAGGTTAGATAAATCCCTCAGAAGCTGCACTAAAAATTGGCTCTACCGTTGTCGTAGATTCTTAGTTCGAGCTTAGGCTTTGATTCTGATCTAGTTTCACACAATATCCAACCATCCCGACTATATTTTGTCACTCATGACATGTTGAAAATTGACCTACACTTTTATTGGGTCCTAAGGCTCGCTATTTTTATGGCAGACTCTCAGTCAAAGTAGGATGCTTAGCATTGTTAGTTTCCTGATGAAGATCAAGGGTTTTTTTTTTTTACCAACTAGGTTGCAGCCAATTTTTGTAAGCAGAAAGAAAGATTCATTTAATGTATGAGGGAGACAACTTTGGGTTAATGGGGAGAGTGTAAATAGTTGTATTTTTAGGAGGTAGTTAAGTTTTGGGGGTCGTCCCTAAAGCTTTAGTAAATAGAGACATCATTGGCAAACTAATTAAAGATGAACTACAAGTCTCCACAATGTCTAATTGAATGAATGCAATGTTTTACCATGTTGATGTCTTTATTGCCTTACTAAGTGGTTTGGGTACTTTGGAAGAGATCTTTCATATTTCCTTTTAGGCACAACTTCACATTCATCATAAAACCATAGATTTGTTAAATGTCAATGGTTTTTATAATAAGTTATTGTCTTTTCTTGATCATGTTGTGGAACATGAATTTTTAACATCTTTGGCATGACAAATCATGATCTTTGCTACTACTGCTGAACAATTGATTGGCCAACTATAATATTTCATCCCTATAATTGATCCTTCTATGAGTCGCATAAATTGGTCAAGTAAAGAAAGTTGTAAAAAGCTTAAATTGGATTTTAGCATTTATTTATGAATCCTTGTGTCCTTTTGTTTTATTAATAGCAATTTTTATGTTTTGTTATTTCTTATATTTTTTAAAGTATGTTTTAGGTGATGTCTACTATACTCCATCTTTCTACCTTAAAACATTGAGGAAAATATCTAGTTTTGGTTGGAAGAAAAAGGTAGTAGTTGATATTAAAATAATTAACTAACTGTGTTTTCTATTTCATAAATCATTTGCAAAACTATTGTTACTAGGATGGCAAAGTAAACGAGTTCTTGTGTTAAACTGACTATTGAGACACATTTTAGTAATAATTCTTAACAAGGTCTATCAGAATACTTCTTGAAATATTCAGGTTTACAAACTCTCACATTGTTATCATTTAATTTTGCTCATATACTCATTTAACAAGTATTCTTAAACCTTTATTTTCACACACATACACACACTTTAACATATGATTGTAGGTTGCATATTAGATTATTATAGTATTTATGTTCTTTTATTAAAGGTAATAACGAAGGAAAAGGGATAGTATATAATTTGGAATAAAAAATGATGATGATAATAAAAACATAAATAAGTTTGGTTTTGTAGCCTCTATAACCTAAGCAATTAAGCCCGGAGTAGTATTTTAACACCTAATACTCTAAAGTCAATTCACTTTAGAGCTATTGGCCTAACAGTTGTTACATGGATTAAGGAGAAAAGCTTAAGGGAATCAAACATTACACTATCTACGTATCAGTATCTACAACCTGAGTTACTAAGCTCATAGGGGTGTCTCAACACCTAATGACCTATGACCAACTAGTATGGAAGTCATTAGCCGAAATCTTGTTACATGGGTTAAAGATGCATTCTATTTTAAGTTATATGTATATATATTAAAAAGAAAGAAAAAGATAATCTCAACCTAAGAAAGTTAACCTTAAACATTAGAACAAAAAGTTTGTTTTCTTCCAAGTAAAGCCCCATAACTATGTGTTGATATATTAAACACAAATTAAAGGTTTATTAATATCTTATTTCAGAGGTATTGAGCAGATATATAAATTTAATGAGAGTTTGTTTATCTGAATAGATTAATGGAAGGTGAATAATTAATTCCTTGTTTTGTGGAAATTATAAATTATTTTCTATTTTAACACTTTGATTACTAAGGACTAGTAATAGCTAGTTGGGGGGGCGTGATTAGTAATTAAAAGTGTATTTTTATCAAGATTTTATATCATTATTTTGCACTTGAAGTATCAATAACTCCTTAACCAAAACATGTTTTATAATAATATATCTAATAATACAAGATACCTTTAATTTGTGGTAAATGTCTATTTTTAATACAGGCCTATCACATAAATGAAAGGATTGATTGATGACTTGAAGAACTTAAATTGCAAGGATAAAGAGATGGCCAAACTTAGAAAAGAGAATAGAACACTGTTTAGTCATTGGGTGATATTTAGAGTTGTAAATCTTAAATTTAGGTATGTTCTATATGGATGGAAAGTTAAGAAATAGGCCTAACACATTCATGCGGAAGGCAAGACTCAATTCTGCTATTTAGAAGTTCAAATCTTAGTAACAATGGAGAAGTTTGAATCTGTCCTACAACCTAAACACTGTTCAGTGTTCAGCCCATATCTTGAATTCTAGAAGTTCAAATAACCTTAATTTTTTTTTTTAAAGTTGAGATAATTTCCTAGAACTTTTATGATTTAAACATATTTAAATTCTAATGTTATCAATAAGGTTTTATTTAGACAAAAAAATAAGAATTGTCACCAAGTCAAGATGTGGTCACCTACTCAACAATTAGTCATCAAATCAATAGTTTTAAATTTTGGCCTATAAAAGAAGGTATTTTCCATGTATTTAAATATTTTAGTTTTTAAATCAAGATCATGCTCGTGCTTCCTATCTTTATATTTTTGTAATTTTTGAGTTTTGTTTTTATTAATCTCTTGTTTATGCTTTTCATTTCCTTTCCTTTACTTAGTTAACTTTTATGTTCTTATTTTGTTTATCTATTTTTCTT
>NW_011500136.1:95055-103134 GCF_000495115.2 Populus euphratica
TTAAATGGTTAATCTAGATTTATATTGTATAACACTTGGTACAAAAAATACTTGGCACTTTCATAGCTCAAACCTTATGGTATAACTTACACATATGCCATGAAAAAAACTTGATTTGTTGTTAACATAAATTATAATCATGAATGCTTAACAATATTTATAAGTATTAGCATTATTTGAATAAGATAACTAATGTAATCATGTAAACTATTTATAATCCAATTCGAAGCTCCTTTGTGTGTGGTTTCTCGTTGAATAATAAGAGTTTATACTATACTTGTTTGAAATATCATTAGTGGATTCTCTAACCTTGACAATTGTTTTTATCATTGTTTAATCCTTCTATCAATAGCATATCTCACAACTCTCTTTATTATTATTATTATTATTATTAATATTATTATTAGTAGTAGTATTATTATTACTATTACTATTACTATTACTATTACTATTACTATTACTATTACTATTACTATTACTATTACTATTATTGTTGTTGCTGCTGTTGTATTATTATTATTTATAATTTATATAGTTAACCTCCTTATAGTTCGACCTTGGTCTTATCAGGTTATTTATTACTTCGGCACTCCTACACTTGGGAGAAGACATCAATCTTTTAGTCGTGTTAAAGGGATACCTGAAATTAATATGTAAGTGCTTGTTAGATGATATGTATATTGAATTGACTCACTTGATAATTTCATATAGAAAGATTGTTTCTGTCTATGTAAAAGCTTACATGATGGTTGTATAAGTGATCCTTAGACTTGAGATCATTAAATTATATAAGGAATGTTATGTTTTGATCCTGCTACACATTATTCTAATCAAAGGTAATTAACAGATAAATATTGGGTATAATATAAATCATATGAAGATATTTGAGTAGTTAAAAAATGATTCATCACCCTATATGAGTGAGAAAAAATATTTCATCTATATTTAAATAGTATTGATTGTAAATTCATATGCAAGGTGAAATGATATTTTAAAAGAATTTCAAATCTTATTCAGACCATGTTGTTAAGAACAAACATGATTTAACAGAGTAAATACACTTTATATAGATCAAATCACTTATGATTTTTTTAATATTTAGAGGATCATGACAGGTTGCTAGACATTATAATTGATCTTTAAATATAAATCAATCAATAATAAATTTATTTAATTATATTTTATTTAGAATTATGATTTATATTTGAGTCAACTTATTAACATGATTTACATTAATGGGTCACACATATTATAAGAACCATTAGTCGAAAAATAAAATGGGATGATTAGTTAAGTATAACTTGATTGTAAATAAGTTTTAAAAATTGAGGATCAGAATGTAATTTATACATTGAATTACAATTTTAGATCTAGAAAAATCAAGTAGGGCCTTAATTGAAAAAATTCTTATAATTATCTTGAAATAATATATGTGATATTATTCATGGGAAAAATTGATATTTTATCATTTATAGAGTTTTAGGTTTTCTTATAAATATAATGTTATGTTTTTTATTTTCTATATAAGTAGCATACAGTACAATACAAAACACTTGAAAAACACAAAAAGAAAGGAGCTAACACTCAAAGGTATAACAATCCCTCTCTTAAAAAGGTTTGAAATTTTTTTACTAATAGTTCGTGTAGATTACTATTAGAGGTTGGATACTTGAACGATTTATGGTTTGCAACAACGTAGCCTTAAAGTAATTATTCAAAGCCAAAAATAATATTTGATATTCAAGTAATCTTTGTATAAACCTTAAACAATCATAGATCTGTCTAGCAAGATATTGAGACTCTTAAAAAATTTTAAATTTATTTTTTATATTGTGTGTATGTGTTTTAGAAAACCCAATAACTATTTCATTATCATTGGGTCAACTACCCTTGTCAAAGAGGTTCTTGCCTGGTGTCATAATATAATGCACCTTTCATTAGCTTTGTCTATGTTGGGCTGTTTCCCATCACTGATATCCCTAGTACAACACATGGAAGGTCAAAGAAACTCTTTCATATATACTAGATACTTGACTTGTGCTTTACCGTGGGTTAGATTTTTTTATTCAAATAAAAAAATTATATACAAAGGCTTTTTCAACATGTTTTTTATATTTATTTTTTTTTAAGTGACAATCAAAAAGCTTATACATACATGTAATCAAATAAATCGAGAATTATGTATGTTAATAAATGAAAAAAAAACATAAACACAAATGATAACTAAAAAAAAATGAAAAAAATTGAGAGACATATGTAAATCAAGCTATTTAATCTCGCAAGATAAGGCATTCACTCATTTGTGTTTGCTTAATTTTTTTATTAAAATTATATTTTTATTCAAAAAAATAATAATAGAAATATAGACATAAATTAAATTGTTTGAATTAAATCAAAGAAAAAAAATATTATGCAATGTTGCACATATTATAAATATTATTTGGAAATAATTTTTTTATTTTACAAAATAAAGTTCATCTATACAAATGATAAAAATAAATTATAGATGAATCATAAAATCTCTTTAAAATTTAAATGTAAATACAGATAAAATAATTAAGGAAAAAACCCATATAAAAAAATACTTAGAAATAAAATATTTTAGGAAAAAAAGAAGAATAGAGCAAACATCAAACGTTGTTGGGTCTAACCTGTTTTGTTGAGGATCGCATAACTAGACCTTTTTTATGTTGCAACTGGGGTGGATATTTATTTTGAAAAAAAATAAAAAAACTAAACAACGCGTCATTTGATTTGCTCAAATTCAGGTCATTATGATGACTAAAAAATCAGGACTTAATGTTTTTTTACCAAAAAAACTATTTTTTCAACTCATATTTTTTACTTAAAACACATTTGGCATTGTTATAAACCTATCCATAGCCTCAAGAAAACCAAAACATCTTCCCATAAATCATAATTAAGCTAAAAAAAAAATAATCAAACTTAGATATGTTTTTCTATGAACTTTAAATGTAAAAGAAAAAAAAAACATCTATATAAACTTTCCTTATCAAATGGAATCATTTGACACAAATATTGACTATTTTGGTGGCATAAATCAGTATTAATGATATTTTTCTCTTTCCTGCAATCCAGCAACCTCTCTCTCAATCAGGGACTAAAATAACAAAAATAAATTTTTGTACCAAAATTAAATTTGAAAAAAAATGAAGCACGGTAGTTGTATAATTTATGTTATTTTGAAAGTTAGAGGACCAAAGTGTATTTTTCCTAAACTTCTAAAATGCCACCCTTTTTCATTTCAGTCCCTATTATTCCAATCTAGCTCTTGACAAAGAAATTAGAAGCAATTGGTCTTAAATTAGGATCAAATCACCTAAAATAAAACTTTAAGGACTAAAATAAATTGTCAAAAAATAAATATGGCCCTTCACAATGATATGTGTGTGCATGAATAGTGTTAGCATCTCCGGTGAATATCCCACATGCTTTAATTAAATATAAAGTTAAAAGGTGTGAGGAAAACACTATTTCCCCACACACATTAGTATTGGGGATTACAATAGGAATCCATAGTATTTTTATTTTTATTTTATTTTGACCCCTCCTTTTCTTTTTTGTTATTTATTTTTTTTAATTTAGTCTTTATATGATGTGTTTATGGGATTTTAGAGTTGATAATTTATCTTTTACATGGTTATCATTGTATCAAAAAATATCCCAAGATTAAGTTGGTATCAAAACAATATCTCAAGATCATGGTATAATTTATTTTTTTTACAAAGTTTAGTTAAGTAAAAAAAATATTTGTAAAAAACTAGGTTGTTAAATTTTATGAAGTCAATGACCTGGTTTGTGAGATTGGCAAGACAACTTTGATTATCCTGGTTTGTGAGTTTAGGAGGGTACCCTTTTTTTATTTTTCTAATTGAACTCGATCATGTGATCATTTATTTTTCTTTATATCATATAATTAAAAAAATAGTTTTGAAAAAACATTAAATTTTAGAAAGTCCATGGGTTTGTTGACGGTTATGATGAGTTTAACTTCCTTTTTTTTTTTTCAATTTTATCATTAAATATTGGACTAATTTAGAATTAATTTTTATGATTTATTTCCTTTTATTTTCTATGAGGTTAACATACTCTTAAAAAAAAGTTCTAGTATTTGTTTGACACTCGATTTTGCAATCATTTATTTATTTTATTAAATAGTTAAATAAACAATATTTTAGGGGAAAAAAGTTATTAATCCCCATGAAATGCAATACCTAATTTGCAGGTTTGACATATTAACCCAGGTTACCCAATTCATAAATTTAGAAGATTTACCTATTAAACCTAATATGTTTTTTATTTAAGTTTGCGATCCTTTAATTTTTTTTATTTTTTTATTTCTCTCTCTTTTAATATTGGATTGGTTGAGAAATGAAATTCATGATTTTTTTTATAGGGTTATCACAATTTCAAATAATTTTTTTTAAAGTTGATGCTCGATTTTGAAAACATTTAATGTTATTATAAAATTAAATAAAAGTAATTTATAAAAAAATAAAGTTATTAAATCCATTGAAACATATGATTGATATCACATAATGACCGAGGTCGACTCAATCTAGAATCATCTCAATATATATATAAAAAAAATATTATTTTAAAGTTTTTTTAAACTATTTTATATTTTTATGGGTTATTCAAATTATTTTTAGATCTATTAAATTAAATAATTTATTTTAAATTAATTATTAGATGATTTAATTTAAAACTCAAACTAAATAAAAAATCAAATTAACAATTTCAAGATTGAAAGATTTAATATTACTGCCAAATAAATCTTCAAACTCTTGAACTTTTTTTATAGTAGTCTGACCCGCGGCAGCGGAGCGCTGATGAATATAATAGTATTTAGTATCATATGTTTTCTGTTGCTGTTCATTTGATCATTGATTACATAAGCATATCGTCATGCTTTCTTTGCCTCTAGAACGTCAACGAACACACTAGCATGACAGGCTAAGCCTGCTAATAGAATATTTATTTGATAGGGCAATTCTTGAGTATGGCGGAGGAGATATCCTTGAGTCAAACCTAGAGCTTTGAGTAAATGCCAAGAAGTGGTGTTCTATATATATATATATATATATCGCATGCCGGCCATAGATAAAATGACGTTCAATTTATTTCCAAATTTTTAATTTTTATTATACATGTCCCATCAATTTCTCGTATCTCAAAAACCGAAAACTATCTTCAATTTATGGTTACCAAACATTCAGCCTCAACTAGAACCTATAGGTTGGATTCCAGCTGAAGTCCAAATTCAATTCACTTTTTTTTTTTTTTCTATCTTTCCCTAATTGATATATTGAATTATCGTTTGATTTTCCTTTCATTTATATATTTTGACTCCAATTCAGAACCCTTGAATGGACCATGTGTCGTCGGTATGGGAAGGTTAATATACTTAATTTGATCTAAATATATATATATATATATATATATATATATATTTAGATCAAATTAAGTATATTAACCTTCCACTTTCCCAACTCTACTAGAAATGATGATTATTAACACAACAATTTTTAATATTCTTATAAATAAAAAAATAATACTCGAAGACAAGGGGAGTACGAACCCTTCTTTTCTATAAAAGGCCATGTCTTTCCACTTCTGATAGCCATCCAATCCTTTTGTGTGTGATTAGGAAAACGCAGAGAGATGGGTTCCATAGCTCCGGCTGATAAACCTCATGCTGTGTGCGTCCCTTTTCCAGCTCAGGGTCACATAAACCCAATGCTCAAACTAGCAAAACTACTCCACTTCAAAGGCTTTCACGTAACCTTTGTTAATACAGAGTATAATCACAAACGCCTACTCAAGTCTAGAGGCACCAACTCCCTTGATGGCTTCCCAGACTTCCAGTTTGAGACTATCCCTGACGGTCTTCCATCATCAGATATTGCTGATGCCACTCAAGATATCCCATCTCTTTGCAAATACACCTCCCAAACTGCTTTAGCCCCACTATGTGATCTTCTTGCCAAACTCAACTCCTCAGGTGTTGTGCCCCAGGTGACATGTATTGTCGCTGATGCTTGCATGAGTTTCAGTCTTGATGCAGCTGAAGAATTTGGAATTCCTGAAGCAGTGTTTTGGACACCTAGCGCCTGTGGTGTTTTGGGCTACTCGCAGTATCGTCCTCTCATCGAAAGAGGCTTAATACCTCTGAAAGGTAAACAACTTTCTTAAACATTAATTGGTGCATGAATTTATGATAATTTTTTTTTGATAGTTCAGTATAAGTTATAGTTTTTGCATAATTAATTTACCTATTTCCTATCACAATATGCTGATGAAATTAACTTGCTGTTTGCAGATGCGAGGGATCTAACAAATGGCTACTTAGAAACACCAGTAGATTGGATTCCAGGAATGAAAGATATCCGTGAAAATTTTTGATAGTTCAGTATAAGTTATAGTTTTTGCATAATTAATTTACCTATTTCCTATCACAATATGCTGATGAAATTAACTTGCTGTTTGCAGATGCGAGGGATCTAACAAATGGCTACTTAGAAACACCAGTAGATTGGATTCCAGGAATGAAAGATATCCGTTTGAAGGATCTTCCAACTTTTATCAGAACTACTGACGTAAACGACTTCATGTTGCAATTCCTGAAAAGAGAAATTGACAGAACTTCAAGAGCTTCTGCTGTCATTCTTAACACATTCGACTCCTTCGAACAAGATGTTTTGGATGCTCTCTCCCCAATGTTTCCTCCGATTTACACTGTTGGTCCTCTTCAATTGCTTGTTGATCAGATTCCGAATGGTGATCTGAAAAATATTGGCTCCAATCTTTGGAAAGAACAGCCAGAGTGTATTGAATGGCTTGATTCCAAAGAACCAAAATCTGTGGTGTACGTAAATTTCGGTAGCATCACTGTAATAACACCCCAGCAAATGATAGAATTTGCTTGGGGACTGGCCAACAGCAACCAAACTTTCTTATGGATAATAAGACCTGATATTGTTGTAGGTGAAGCCGCGATGTTGCCACCTGAATTTTTATCTGAAACAAAGGATAGAGGCATGCTTGTAAGCTGGTGTCCCCAAGAACAAGTGTTGAAGCATCCTTCCATAGGAGGGTTTCTAAGTCACATGGGGTGGAATTCAACATTGGACAGTATCTGTGGTGGCGTGCCAATGGTTTGTTGGCCATTTTTCGCTGAGCAACAGACCAACTGTAGGCTTGCCTGTACTGATCAATGGGGCATTGGCATGGAGATAGATAACAATGTGAAAAGAGATGAAGTGGAGAAACTTGTGAGAGGATTAATGGTGGGAGACAAGGGAAAAGCAATGAAAAAGAAGGCAATGGAATGGAAAACCAAGGCAGAGGAGGCAGCTTTGGCCGGTAATAGTTCTCATCGGAACCTGGATCAATTGGTAAATGCTCTTTCTAACAAAAAAATAAGTTAGAAGCCTGAATGCATGGCAAGCAATTTAGCTCTTTCTAACAACAAAAAATTAATTTAGAAGCCTGAATGCATGGCAAGCAATTTCAAGTGTTCAGAATCCTACTAAATTAGTATTATTTTACTTTGGTTGATGCAATTTCCTTTGTATCTTTCTTTTGATTGGTGATGTACTAACCACTCGAGCTATATAATTAAAAAATAGTAAAAAAAAAAATAGTAATTCTTGTGATAATAAATGGATTTTTATTTATAATATTTCTTTTAAAAATTTTGTTTTTAATATATTAAAAAATTATTTCAATTAAAAAAGTTAAACAAATATTATATTAAAGAAACATCCAAAAATTTTAACTAATAAATAAAATACTAAGAATGCAAGAAACATGATATAATAAAAAATTCCCGCTTCAAGCTTTGACATTTCTTCCATATAAAATTGTCAATTGATTGTGAATTATTCTATTCTAACATGCAAAAACAATTATTCAATCCACGTTTTGTTCCTAGCCGTCCATGCAAATTTGTCCACTGTTGTTTCACATGAAGCTGTGACCATTTGCTACCTTTTCATTTCATCTTGTATTGTTTATTTATTGAAAAGTAATTTTTTAAATAATTTTTAAAAAATA
>NW_011500136.1:103298-123711 GCF_000495115.2 Populus euphratica
GATTAAATAAAAATAAAATTAAAAAAATCTAATTTTATAAATTATCTCAAATAAAATAAATAACAATCAAAATAATAGAGATCAAATATAAAGATAAAAAAATTAAAAGATGATGAAATTAAAATAATAATAATTACAATTTCATCAATTATTTCAAATAAAATAAGTAACAATCAAAAGAATGAGGATCAAATTTTATAGATAAAAAATGTTAATTAAAAAAATAATAAGGGAAAAGCAGAAAACAATCATAAAATTAAATGAGGACCAAAATTAATATAAAAATCAAAATAAATCAAATTTTAAGAGGCAAAATTGAAAAAAAAAAGATTCAAAATAAAATATATAGCAATTAAAAGAGTGTGTACCAAATGTTTTATAATTAGCAAATAATCAATACCAGAAATTCACTTAGTATTAACAGAATTACTAATGGAATAATTCTGTCGGTAATTTGAGGTCACCATTACCGACCGAATTTAATCAGTTGGTAACTATCGATAGCCAAATTTTGTTAGTAACTACCAATAGAATTACTGACGGAATGTTGAATATATATATGTATATATATATATATATATATATATATATATAAAAGGTGGTTCAATGATGTTGAGGTTATTGCAGGTATTTTTTACAAATGGAATAACTAAGGGATTCAAAATGTTAGTTTTGTAAGGTGACGTGACTGATTCACTGATGAAAATATTGACAGAATCACCAAGGGATTCAAAATGACAGCTTCGTATGGTGATGTGCCTGTTTACCGTCAAATTAGCCTACAGAATCACAGACGGAATAGGTTCGTTGGTGAAGCTGTCGAAAAAAGTTAATATATCCCATCTCTATCGACTCTCCCTCTCCTATTTCTCCTTATTTCCCATCTCAACTCTCTCCAACTACAAATAATCAGCCCCCTAAAAAAATCTCCCTCTTCTTAGCACAACAAGCCATATTTCTTGAAGTCTTCTAGTGTTCTAATTTACCAATGGATTTTTATTAGTTTTTTAAGTAATTCTATCTTTTTAAATATGAATTTTATTGTTTTTTTTAGTATATGTATTATGTTAGTATATGTACATGTTTTATTGTTATTTCTCAAATAAACTTGTAGCGTATGAATGTATAATTTTATACTTGTTATGGTTTGTTTTAGATTTTGTAAGATTGTATTTGTTTGTAAATTATTGAAACTTTATTGAATTACCGAATTCATGTGTTGTTTTGAAATAATTAATAGCTTGTTTAATGAGCCATTTCTAATTTTTAAAATCAATGGTATTGTGGAGTTGTAATTTTCATAAATTGATATATATGTATCTTTCTTTTGAATGGCGTTGTACTAGCATATAATTAAAAAATAATAATTCTTCATATAGTAAATGGATTTTATTTATAATATTTCTTTTAAAAATTTTGCTTCTAATATATTAAAAAATTATTTCAATTAAGAAATTAAAACAAATGTTATATTAAAAAATCATTTCAATTCAAAAATTTTAATTAATAAAAAATTATTAAAAATAGTTTTATAATATTCTATAATATAATATATTGTTGAACACTTCAAACTTTTAGCAAGAAACATGATACAATGAGAAACTAGCATAATGCCATGTGCTCTGTAGAAGGTTAATAATAATTTTTTAAATATAAAAATAATATTAAAGTTATAGATAATATTTTAAGTATATTGGATCTGGTATTATTATACACATAAAAAAACCTTGAGTGCAATCAAGCCAAAACTAAAATCTTTAAGTCCAATAGTCTAGCTAGCTAGATATAAATTTTTGAATCTGATAACATGCTAGAATAAAAAAGTCTCAGATCTAACTGCATATAAAATCTAACATGATCATTCTATACGTAAGGTTTTCGGGTCTGCCAAGCAACAAAATTGTCAATTTTAATTGTGTATTATTTCTATTCAAACCACGTTTTGTTCCCAGCCGTCTACGCAAATTTGTCCACTGTAGTTTCAAATGAAGCTGTGACCAATTGCTACCTTTTCATCCTAATCGCAGTCTTATAGACCCACTCCTTCTAATTAAGATTATGGCAACAAGACCGAATACATCCATGCTGAAATACAAATTTGAAACCAGTAAAGTATTCGACATCTTCGAAATGCAAATAATTAAAGTGAAGAAATCATCTCATCAATTAAGTGGAGAATCCTAAAAGTTAAAGCTTTTAGTGAGATCAATCGAGAAGGGATCTGATTTTCGCAAACAACCACTTCACCGAGCCATCGTCACAAAATCAAAATGCGATATTTTTTACTAGATAACAGGTATTGATTTTATTTTGCTTATCAATCGAGAATTATTTTCAAAATGTTACACATAGATCCAAAATACAAGTATGCAAATGCAACTACGACAAGAATATGCCTGCTCAACATTTGCATCACCATGCCCTGGTTCTCTGATTGTAGATGATTGTTCGTAAACTCCAATGGTTCTCTGATTGTAGATGATTGTTCTTAAACTCCAATCTTTCTCCTCTGTCAACATTTCTTTGATTGGGATCGTTTTGCTCCTCCTATGTAAAATAAATCAAATATACTAATTGATAATGTCCTAAAAATTCAATTAGTTAGAAAATAGGTTCCTGAATTTAACAATCAATTAATTAATTGGTCCTAATCATCTCTTTCATTTTCTTTAGCCAAAATAATTAATAGTTTATATTTGGTCCTTGATAGATCAAAACTATTCATGGTTAGTATCTACAAAATATCTCTTTTGGTGAAGGTGAAGACACTCTTCGATGTTGAAATAAGTATTTTTTTAGAGAGAAAATATACAAGAATATTCGAGAGAGATACTCTGAAAATATATATGTAATATAGAATGAAGATTGTGAATATTTTTTTATGAAGCTTTTATGATGTATTTATAACTCATAAAAAGAGGGTCTGTAGAGTAATTACCCTAATAACATTGAATAAGGGATACATATTAACTAGTACTTAAAAGTATATTTTTATCAAGGTTTTATATCATCATTTTGCACTTGAAGTATCAATAACTCCTTAACTAAAGCATGTTTTATAATAACATATTTAATAATATAAGATACCTTTAATTTGTAGTAAATGTTCATTTTAAATGCAAACCTATAACATAAATGAAAGGATTGATTGATGATTAGCTTTCATAACTTATAAAAAGAGGGTCTGTAGGGTAATTACCCTAATAAGATTGAATGAGGGATACATATTGATTAGTACTTAAAAGTGCATTTTATCAAAGTTTTATATCATTATTTTGCACTTAAAATATCAATAAGTCCTTAACTAAAAGCATGTTTTATAATAACATATCTAATAATATAAAATACCTTTAATTTATGGTAAATGTTCATTTTAAATATAAGCCCATCACATAAATCAAAGGATTGATTGATGAGTTTAATAATTAAAATTGAAAGGATAAAGAGATGACTAAACTTAGAAAAAAGATACTGGTGCAGTCCAAACAGGAACACTGTTCTGTAATTGGGTCATATCTGGAGCTGAAGATCTCGGATTTAGGTCTACTTTATATAGATGGAAATGTAAGATATATGTCTACAACTTTCATAGGATCTCAAGATTTAAAAAGGTCATTTTCAAGTCCAAATTGTAATAACAATGAAGAAGTCTAAATCTGTTTTACACCCCGAATATTGTTCAGTATTTAGCCCATATCTGGAGTTCTTGAAGTCCAAATGACCTCCATTTTTTTTCCTGAAAAGATGAGACAATTTCCTATAACTTTTATGTTTTCAGTAGTTCCAATTCTGATGTTATCAATGATGTTTTGGGCAGATAAGAGAAGATAAGAACTGTCACCAAGTCAAAAGTTAGTCACCCACTCATCAATTAGTCATCAAATCAATAGTTCCTAATTTTGGCCTATAAAAGGAGGTATTTTCCATGCATTTAGGCATCTTGGTTTCCAGATCAAGATCATGTTCTTGCTTTCTCTCTTTGTATTTTTTGTAATGTTTATGCTTTGCTTTCATTAATATCAAGTTTATGCGTTTCATTTCCTTTCATTTACTTAGTTAAATTTTATTTTATTTATGTTCTTATCTTGTTTATTTATGTTTCTCTCTTTCATTATGTCTAGCTAAGTTTATTATGTCATGTTGAAAAGTTTACACTAATTGTGCAAGAATAAGTATAATGTAAACTTAATATGGACTTTAATGTTTGATACTAACATGTTTTATATTTGTTATCTTGTTCACTCTTTAATACTTTACTTGTTAAATGACTAATCTTGATTTATGTTATATAACACTTGGTACAACAAATGCTTGGCACTTTCATAGCCCATAATGTATGGTATAACCGACACCTGAGCTATGAAAGGAACTTGATTTATTGTTAACATAAGTTATAATCATGAATGCTTGACGAGATTTACAAGTATTAGCATTAATCGAATAAGATGACTAATGTAATCATGTTAACAATATATAATCTGATTGGAACCTCCTTTGTGTGTGGTTTCCAATTCAATAATAAGAGTTTATACTATACTTGTTTGATATACCATTAGTGGAACCTCTAACCTTGACATTTGTTATTATCATTGTTTAATCGTTACATTAATATTCCATCTCAAAGTTCTCATCTTCTTCTTCTTCTTCTATTACTTCTTTATTATTATTATTATTATTACTACTACTACTACTACTACTACTACTACTACTACTACTACTACTACTACTACTACTACTACTACTACTACTACTACTACTACTACTACTACTACTACTACTACTACTACTACTACTACTACTAGAAAAGACATTATTTTTTTGGTCGTGTCACATATCCCTTATTTAATAAGAACATAGTGGGTTCTTGAATGACTTTTATACACCTAAAAAGATGTAGAGAGAATAGAGTTTAAGACATTAAGTGTAACTAAACCTATACAAATTGAGTTCTTCATCGAGGTTAGACCCAATGGAGATTGGTCACTCCCCTGGACATGCCATTGAAGGATGGTAATTATCTTGGACTTACCTGACTGTCAAGTCCAAACATGTTAAGTCTAGTATGCAAGTCAAACCCACACTATATTAGGCTTGAAACATTGTCAAGTCTAAGTATATTGGTCTAACATGCATGCCAAACCCATACCACTTTTGACTTGGCGTACTACCATGTCCAAGAATATTGGGCTATGCTACCTTGGAATTGGTGCACTATCAAGTCCAAGCACTTTAAACTTGGCTAACTACCATATCCAAGTGTATTGGATCTAGCATCCATGTTAGACCTATTCTTTTATAAAAAAAATAAACAAATAAAGAACTTAATAAAATTAATTCATCACTAATGATATCAAAACATGACTAGTAACCATACTCATGCTTCTATTCTACATGAATTCTCACTTAAATTATTATTACAGAAAAAAACTAAATGAGTTTAGTTTTTTACATTGGTTCTAAACATGAAAAAATATGGATTGAAAAAGTATAAATACAATTTTAAGACATTGACAAAAAAAACCGATTAAGCCTATGATTAGGGTAGAAATCTCTTTTTCATGGAATACATTCGTCATTGCAAAATTGATTGGGGACAAAATGGTCTGAACATATTTTTTTTTGTTACAGTATAATAAATATTATGCCATCAAAAGAAAAAAAAAAACCTCTTTGGGTGAGGGGCTCTTTTGTCCTTTTAAAAAAAATTTAATAATAGAGTTACGATAATGCCCTTAGAAGAGAAAACAAATATACATGCACAAAGGGGCTTCTCCGTCTTTTCCTTTTTTTTAAAACAGTAAAATAACATAATTAATCTTGCAATTCAAAAAAACAAAGGTTATTTGAAAAAAAAAACAGTAAAATAACATAATTAACCTTGCAATTCAAAAAAACAAAGGTTATTTGCGATAGTTTTTGGTCATTTTTAGTGATTTTGTTGTTATTTTTTAGGTTTCATTAGGTTGCTTGGTAATTTGAAGTTTTTAAATATTATTAAAAAAAAAGATTACTAATGTGTCAAGCATAAGTGCATCATGGCCTCCACTCCATTCAATTGGTGCATAAGGAATCGTGTTGTGGCCAAAGTCTTGCTTCCATTGTGGTGTTCGGAGCAATGCACCATCCTTTTTCCATCAATATGGCGTATGCTCACAGACGAAGTCTGGTTGGGTTGCGATGAAGATTTGTTTTATATTTTTTTCTCTCATTTCCTAGGAAAACACACCTAAACTTCTAAAAAAGAAAATATTGTGTCATCCGGTTTGTAATTTTATCAATTTTTATCCTAATTTTAATTATTGTTTATTTGGCTTTTGCTGCTTTTTGAAGTTTTGATTTTTTTCAATTTTATCCTTAGGCATTTCATTCAATTTGATTTTTTATCCAATTTGGTCCCTCAACTTTTAATTAATCTATTTTTGTACTTTATGCTTTTCTTAATTATTGGTTTTTGCAATTTTATCCCTTTTGATTTTATTGCATTTTTTTTTTTTTTTATTGCAATATTCTTATCCTTTTCTTGATTTATCTTTTTTTTTTTTAATTTTGTCCCTCAATATTTAATTTTATTTTGTTTTTTATCCAATTTTGGTCCTTATTTTTTCAATAACTTTTTTTATCCTTTTCTTAGTTTTTTTTCCAACTTATCCCCTAATTATTTTCTTTGATTTTTTTATACCATGTTTGGTCTGGATTGTTTGGATTTTAAATTGTTTTATAACTAGATATTTTACTTTGTTATTTTTTCATGGTTGTCTTTCAATAGTGCATTCATTTATTGAAAATTGATTATTTTTTTCAAATTTATCATTTGTGCTTTTCTTTTTGTTGAGTTATCACAATCCTATATCCCAGGTAATAAATTAGTCAAACTAAACATGATTGCATTAGATTTTTTTTCCCTTGGTTTTTTATAACTTTGTTTTTTTTTTCAATTTCATCATTTTGCATTGAATTATTTTTCCTTGAGCTTCGTTATTTTTCTCTTCTCTTTCTATTTCCTTATCTCAAGAGCGAGTTGGTCGAGCGAACTTGGGTTGTCTTGCATTTTCATTAACAATGTTTTTTTATTTAACTCAAATATTTTTTGTTACGCTCTTTTTTTGGAGGTCTAATCTTTTTTATCCTGATCTCATATCACGTGTTGTGGGTTAGTTGAGTTAACTTGATTTAAATACGATTTTTTCCCTAGTTTTTTTATATATTTTTTTCAATTTTATCATTTTGTATTAAATTATTTTCCCTTGAGCTTTCTTATTTTTTTTCATTTTTCATATTGTTTGCTTATTCCAAAAGCGAGTTGGTAAAGTTAATTCGGATTGACTCAGGGTTTTTTTATGTTTTTATTTATTGAACTTTGGTTTTTCTTACTAGGTCATCCTATTGATTTTTTTTTTTATCCCGATCTTATATCGTGGGTTGTTGGTTTGCCAAGTTATTCCAAGCTTACGGGCTAACAAAAAAAGTATAATCTGTAAATCCAATGTGGGGTGTGGAAGGTTTTGATACTTTTGTTCCAGGAGGAGTAGCCTCTCATCATATTGCAGCAGGGACATTGGGCATATTGACAGGCCTATTCCATTTTAGTGTCTGCCCGCCCCAACGTCTATACAAAGGATTATGTATGGGAAATATTGAAACCGTGCTTTCCAGTAGTATCGCTGCTATCTTTTTTGTAGCTTTTGTTGTTGCTGGAAATATGTGGTATGGTTTAACAACTACCCTCATTGAATTATTTGGTCCCACTCGTTATTAATGGGATTATAGATGCTTCCAACAAGAAATATATCAAAAAGTTGGTACTGGGCTGACTGAAAATCAAAGCTTTTCCGAAGCTTAGTCTAAAATTCCTGAAAAATTACCTTTTTATGATTACATCAGAAATAATCTGGCAAAGGGTGGATTCTTCAGAGCAGGTTCAATGGATAACGGGGATGGAATAGCTATTGGGTGGTTAGGACATCCTCTAGGGTTGCCCAAAAGTAATATATAAGGCATACCCAATAAAACTTACAAGTAAACCAGATATAGAGATGGCGACTAGGGTTGTTATTTCCATTATTATATAATACTAAAAAAATAATAATTTTCAGACCACAATGGATCTATGATAAGATCATTTATTTACAACGGAATGGTATACAAAGTCAACAAATCTCAGTTAATACAAAAAAGGATTTATGGCTACACAAAGCGTTGAGGGGAGTTCTAGATCTGGTCCAAGATGAACAATTGTAAGGGATTTATTGAAACCATTGAATTCAGAATATGGTAAAGTAGCTTCAGGGTGGGGAACTATTCCTTTGTATCGAGGGGCTTTCCTTCCTGACATTAGTTTATTAGGCCTTAAACTTTACAATTTTCTTTCATCTTTCATTTTACGGGTTCTTTTGGTCTTATATCCCAGACAACATTTTAGTTAATTAAACCAAGTTTGATTTAGATTATCGTCACTTTAATATCTTTTTGCAGCATTAGAAAGTGTTTGGCAAGACCTACGATGTAACACAGCCACTTATTTAGTACAAAAATTAAAAGAAACCAATGTTTCACCATGAAAACAATGTGACCTTTAAGAATGAACATTACCAATTTGCACAATGTTTTTTATGTCCTATTTTTTCCTATAGCCATCTAGTTTTCTTCATTTTTAATTTTATTGTTTGATATTATGTTAATTGAGACTTAGGATTGATGATTTATTTTGATTTTCTCTTTACATTGCTAGAGTTATCTTTAAAAAAAAAAATGTCAATATCAGGTTTGTTTTCGATTTCATGAGGAATAACTCAATTTTCTTGTTTGCAAGAAATTAAATGTGAGGGGATGGAAATTGAAACAAAGAAATAATGGTAGGATTTTTAAAAAAATTGGTGTCATTTTTTATCCTCTTTCTTTCTTTTTTCAGCTTCGATCATTGGGTTTTTTTTTTCATTTCATTTTGAATATTCAATGTTGGGTTGATTAGTTTTGGTAATGATATTTTATTTTGACTACTTTTTATATGGTTCTCTTGATCTAAAAAATAGAACAAAATTTAGATAGTCACCAAAATGGGTTCATCATTTTCGAAATGACAAGGCAATAACTAAAATGGTCTAACCCATTTTAGAAATGGTCAGACCGTTTCTCAAATCAATCTAGCCGTTTCTCAAAATTACTTGTCCATTTCTAGATAATTTTCAAAAACTCTTAGGGTTTTTCAAAATAGTCTGAACAATTCTAAAAAAATTTAACCGATTCAAAACAATCAGACCAATTATAAAATAGTCTAACTGATTCTTCTAACAAGTAGAAAACTATATATAATGACTTGTTTCTTTTCTAAGCCCATAAATAGACTTTTACTTGCCCAAAATAATTGTAGAACTCCTAAGGCAAAAATCTAAGCATCCTCCCTTAAAAAAACAACTTATAACACC
This sequence comes from Populus euphratica, assembly GCF_000495115.2. Classification (NCBI taxonomy): domain Eukaryota; kingdom Viridiplantae; phylum Streptophyta; class Magnoliopsida; order Malpighiales; family Salicaceae; genus Populus; species Populus euphratica. The sequence goes on from NW_011500136.1 coordinate 112,721, forward strand.
CTTGTTTTCACTTGTAATTATCCAAAAACAAAGTTAGGTGTGAATTGACAAAATCCTCATATAAAGCTTAATTGTTATTTCAATCAACTCTACTAAAAAAGTATGTTGTGGAAAATATATGTAACACTCTAAACATCTAGAAAAATCTCCTAAAGACAAAATTATGAGTGATTTAATACTTGTCCTTCAACAAGTATTAGTAAAACGTTTTTATAGACTTTAGCCTATAAAAAGATTATAGATAAAAATTTGATCTTAGAGTCATAAAAGGATTGAATTTGATCTTGCATTTGCACAAATATTGTGTAACGATTTGGTCTCACCTGCTAAAAATACTAGTGTGTGATAGTGAAACTCTTGAATGGATGTTCAATTCTATAAATCTTGGTGCACTCTCTATAAACTCTCTAAACTTGATTTTTCTTTAATTAAATACTTGATTGAATCTATAAAACCCATTAGAAATTTAATTAAGTCTTTAAACTTTATTATGTTTACCAATTTTTTCCCTAGATCTTCCAATATTTTGCGAATTGATTTGAATTAGACCTCCAAACTTGATTTTTCTTCAATTAAATCCTTGATTGAATCCATAAAACTCATTAGAAGTTTAATTAAGTCTTTAAACTTAATTCATTCTTTTAATTTTTTCCAGTTAATTTTTAAACTTAATTTTTCTTAAATAATCAATTAAACCAATTAAAATTTTAATTAAGTCTTTAAACTTAATTAATTCTTGCAATTTTGGTCAAATTTGGATTTTAACCTCATTTTTCTTTCTATTATAACCTTTCTTCATCCCTTTTTTTGTCAAAATATCCTAGTATAGTTATTCTTCTAACATTTTGGTCTATTGCAACTCGAGGGCTTATCTCCTCGTATCCTAAAAATATTTTTTTTGGATTTTAAATTTTAAATTTTAAATTTTTTATTTTTAAATAAAAAAATTATTTGCCTTGAAATGAATTGACTTATTCACTCTTATGCAAATGCACAACTCTTAAAGAATGTGATATATAGAATAACTCTTCTTAAAAGGGATGGATTTAAAGCTTTGATTGTGCGATAACACAACTCTCCTTAGAAGGGATCGATCTCAAGACTTCATAATGCGATTACAAAACTCTTTATGGGTCCAATACCTATGCTCCTTAGAAATGTTTTGTAAAAAGAGGTGTAGAAATGAGTCTGTCTCATTCGCTTATTAGAAATTTTTCTCAGTATAGATGTCCACATGAGTATGTCCTCTCCACCTCTTAGAAAGGTTTATAAGTATAGGTGTCGATATGGATTCTCCCTCGCTACTTAGAATTTTTTCAAAGTATAAGCGTCAATATAGGTATATCCTCTATACCCCTAAAATGTTTTTGTAAATATGGGCTCCTCTTCTATAGGTTTCTTTATCTATTAGAAAAATTTTCTCAATGTAGGTTTCTTTATGGTTCCCCTTTACATGTTTAGAAAATATTTTTGAACCATAGTGCATATCCTTACACACGAACTCTCCAGTATATTATCCAGGGTTTACACTCCTTTTCTCATACAAATAAAATTTGACAAACTTCGTGTACTAGGTATTTTTACAAAGTCTTTATGTATAAATATCACAAAAACTTAGGGGACTATTGATAAACCCAAATTCAATAAGTCTAAAAAACCCATTAGAAGCCCAAAAACCCATGGTATCAGGCAATGTGCCCGGGCCTAGTCTCAATGGGCTCAGCCCTAAAAAAGAGCCTAGTCTTTATGGATTCAGCTTTGAAAAGATTTCAATTCCTTTACAATCAACTTAGGAAAAGAGTCTAACCCCCATAGGTTATGCCATAAGAATAATCCCTCCCCCTTAGGCTTAGCCTTAGGAAAGAGCTCAAACCCTAGGACTCAGTTTAAAGGAAAAGACCAATACTATAGGCTAAGCCTAAAGGAAGAGCCTAACCCTTATAAACTCAGCCTTGGAAATAACCCAACCCCTATGAGCTCAGCTTTGGAGAAGAGCCCAACCCCTATGAACTCAGGAAGAGAAATGAAAAGAAGTAAAGAGAATTTCTGCTGAATAATGAGAGAAAAAAAGTTCTTATATTATTTATTTATTGTTGTTTTTACTAACACTATTACATTTTTTATATATCAAACTATGATTAGAAGCTATTGGCGTGAGCTATAATTGTAATTAATTAGGAGATTTGTTAGGCATTCCAAATATATGAAAATCCTGTAAATAAAGGAGATAAAGATAACCTAGGATTATACTGATCCTTCTTTCCTTTTATGCTCTCTTTTTATGTAAATATAAAGAAACAATATACAGAATAAAGAATACAATTGATTGTGAATAATTATCATGGTATCAGAGCAAGCCTACGATCTAGCTTTCTGTACTACACCCTAAAACATAATTGTTCTCTACCACGTAATCTACAGCAGACTCTAAAGATTAGAATACCTATGGCAACACATCCCATCTCTTAGGTTCTATCCTTGAATTAACAACAAAGATGAATAAGGCGTTGAATAGAACACAGACCTCGAACATCACCTCTGAACCCTCCGCTGCTCCTATTGGCATTAAGTTGGATGGTTCCAACTATGCTTTCTGGTCCCAGGTTGTTAAGATGTATATCTCTAGCAAAGACAAGCTAGGGTATATTAATGGTGACTTTCTCTAACCACTACCGACTGATCCCTCCTTTCGCATGTGACGTATTGATAATGCTATTGTTAAAGGTTGATTAATTACTTCTATGGACCCCTCTTTATTTGGCAATTTTATTCAATTTCCTACACCAAAGACAGTGTGGGACTCCATTGCAACTACCTTCTTCGATTGAAGTAATACATCACAAGTGTATGATCTTCGAAGACATGTGACTCATCTGAAGCAAGTCTCTGGCTCACTTGAAAAATATTACACTGAATTGCACGAGTTATAGAGTGAAATTGATTTTTGCAAGCCAAATCCCATGGAGTGCTTTATTGATATTTAACATTATAATAAGATCACCCAGGAAGATCGGGTATATATGTTCCTAGATGGCATTGATGACCTACTAGACAAAATACGTGCAGATGTTTTACAGGTGAAACCTTTTCCCTCAATAGAGTAAGCATATGCACATGTTAGATAAGAGGCTATATGATAACAAGTCATGACTAGTCATAATATTGATGGGATACCAAAGGCTGTCTTGGCCTCTAAAGGTCTCATGTTAATCAACTCTACTCTTAATAAAACAATTAAGACCCAAACCACCAATGATGCAAGAAAATGTTCCCACTATGGCAACCAGAAACACAAACGTGAAAAATGTTTCCATTTATATGGATACTGATCAATACTTAAAAGTGCATTTTTATCAAGATTTTATATCATCATTTTGCACTTGAAGTATCTATAACTCCTTATCTAAAGCATGTTTTATAATAATAAGTATGATATCATAAGATACCTTTAATTTATGTCAAACGTTCATATTAAATGCAGCCCTATCACATAAATGAAAAGATTGATTGATGAGTTGAAATACTGAAATTGAAAGGATAAAGAGAGGGCCAAACTTAGAAAAGAGATGTTGGTTCAACCCAAACTAGAATACTATTCGATCATTGGGTCACATCTAGAGCTATGGATCAGAGGAAGGCAAACTCAATTTTGTTGTTTGGAAGCCAAATCTTAGCAACAATGGAGAAGTCCAAATTTGTCCTGCAACCCAAACACTGTTTAGTATTTAGCCTATATCTCGAGTTTTAGAAGTCCAAATGACCTCAATTTTTTTTCCTCGTAAGCTAAGACAGTTTCTTAGAATTTCATTATTTAAATCTGTCTAAATTTTGATGTTAGCAATGATGTTTTGTTCAGATAAGAAGATAAGGATTGTTACCAAGTCAAGATATGGCCACCCACTCAACAATTAGTCATCAAATCAATAGTTTCTAATTTTGGCCAATAAAAGAAGGCATTTGCCATGCATTTAGACATCTTGGTTTTCAGATCAAGAATATGTTCTTGCTTTTTTTTTTTTTTATATTTTTGTAATGTTTAAGTTTTACTTTCATTAATCTCTTGTTTATACTTTTCATTTCCTTTTATTTACTTAGTCAATTTATATCTTAATTATGTTCTTATCTAGTTGATTTATGTTTCTCTTTTTTCATTATGTTTAGTTAAGTTTATTATGTCAAGGTGAAAAGGTTACATTAATGGTATAAGAATAAGTATAGTGTAAATTCAACATGGAATTTAATGTTTGATATTAACATGCTTTGTATTTATTATCTTGTTCACTGTTAATACTTTGCTTATTAAATGGTTAATCTAGATTTATGTTATATAAAACTTAGTACAACAAATACTTGGCACTTTTATAACCCAACCGTATAGTGTAACCGACACTTGTGTTATGAAAAGAACTTGATTTGTTGTTAACATAAGTTATAAATATTAATACCTGATAATATTTACAAGTATTAGCATTATTCAAATAAGATACCTGATTACATGTAATCATGTTAACCATTTATAATCTGATTGGAACTTCTTTTGTGTGTGGTTTCCAGTCGAATAACAAAAAGAGTTTATATTATACTTGTTTGAAATACTATTAATAGATCCTCTAACCTTGACATCTGTTTTTATCATTGTTTAATCCTTACATTAATCTTACAATCTTAAAGTCCTCTTTAACTTCTTCTTCTTCTTTCTATTATTATTATTATTATTATTATTATTATTTATAATTTAGATAGTTAACCTCCTTATAGTTCAACCCTGGTCATATTGGATTATTTATTACTTCGACACTCCTATATTTAGAAGAAGACATTAATCATTTGATCATGTCAGATACCCAGATTGGTGGCATGATCTATAGGCCTGTAAGTCATAATGGATCTAGTACTACAGGGAGTCCAAGAAAAGCTGCAGTTGTTGTTGTTACTAAGCCTCACATCTCTCTTAAACAACCAGTTTCAACATCTATTGAGGCCCCTCCCAACTTAACCTCAGGTAATTCTGATCTTGCCCTACTTGCCAGCCGCAATGATATGGCGTGTAATACATGGCTTCTTGACTCAGGGCTACTGATTATATGACATTTGATGCCTCAGATTTCTCTTATACATCTTCCCCACGCCAAACTAACATCGCCAATGCAAATGGTGGTATTTCACTAGTCACTAAAGCAAGCTTGGTGACTTTATCTTCATCCATGCATTTAGCCAACACTTTACTTGTTCCATCATTATCACATAAATTGATGTTTGTAGGCCAAATTACTATAGACTTGAGGTGTGTTGTACTAATGTATTCAAACTTCTATCTTATTCAGGATATTCTCACTAAGAATATAATTGGGCGTGGTACTAAAAGGGGCGACTATATTATATGGACGATCTTAATATCGGTTAGGCACATCATATGCACCATCTATATATTGCTAAAAAGAGACAGATCTGGTTATGGCATTATCGCTTAGGACACCTATCTTTTCATTATTTGAAGCATGTTCTTCTGAATTTATTTATGAATGCTCTAATTTATGATTTGAGGTGTGACACTTGTATTTTGCCTAAAAGTCACCGTGCTACTTACCAATTAAGTATGAATAAGAGTGACACTCTATTTTCTTTAATACATTATGATGTATAGGGACCCTCACTGGTTATGAATATGTCCAGTATTCGTTGCTTTGTTATTTTTATGGATGATTGTACCCGTATGACATGCCTCTACTTCATGAAACATAAAGATGAGGTTTTCAATATATTTGAAACATTACATGCAATGGTTTCATTCATTAAGATACAATCATCATGGTTAGATTAAAGGTACCTAGTATGGAGCCACCATTAAGGTTCTCTACTCCGACAATGGTGGTGAATATGTAATAAGCACCTTAAGATTTATTACAATCAGCATTGTCTCATTCATGAAACTTTATGGTCACAAACACCCCCAAAAGAATGGTATCGCAAAGAGAAAAAATAGACACATTCTTGAGACTGCACGTGCTCTGCTTCTTGGTGCTTATATGCCCCAATGTTTCGGGACGGTTGTATTATCCACTACAGTTCATCTTCTCAACCGAATGCCTTCTAAGGTGTTATCCTTTAAAACTCCATTTCAATACCTTTCTACTCATATGACACTCTCAAATGCATTAATACTCCCTCCTCAAGTCTTTGGATGCATCATATATGTATAAGTTCACAACAACCAGTGCTCTAAACTTGATCCATGTGCACCCTGGTGTCTGTTTATGGGCTATGGCATACATCAGAAAGGGTACCAGTGTTATAACCCTACTGCTTAAAGACTTTATCTGACTATGGATGTCCATTCCCCTTCGACATCTACTTCCCTTCTTCAAGGGGGGACAAATTATAAAGAGGTGAATTGGTTCCAATAAGAGAAGCCAAACAAGTTTAATTGGATTAGTCATGAGAACCTACCACAGAATGTTGAGTTACTTCATGAGTGGCCAAATGAAAACCTTGATGTTGTCCACTATGACACTGATATACACTATAATGGGCATATTGATACCTATCCTAGTATGGAGCATGTAATGTCTGAGATAGAACTTGCACCCCCCTCTTTAAAGTGCCAGTTGAATCATCTCTTGAGAATACCCCTAAAGTAAGTACTCCTAGAACACCTCTGCATGCCAATAATATAGATGTCTCTATAGGATATATCTTACCTCAAAGGTACAATCGTGGTAAGCCACCTAATAGATACTCTCCAGAAATTAAAAAGCAAAGGTCAAGATATCCAATTGCCAACTATGTACGTATCCACCAAGGGTCTCTCTAAACCCCTCCAGAAATTTACACAGGAACTTTTCATATGTTAGATTTCTACTAGCATTAATAAGGCATTGACAATTCTAAAATAAACCCAAGCAATAAAAGAAAAAATGGAGGCACTACAAAAGAATAATACATGACTCTTGTCCCATTACTCGAAGGAAAAAGAATAGTGGGTTGTAGATGGGTGTTCTCTATTAAACACAAAGCAGGTGGATCCGTTGACTGATATAAAGTAAGATTAGTAGCAAAGAGATACACACAGATATATGGTTTTCACTTGCAAAACATTTCTTAAATGTTGCTTATGATCCATTGAAGATTTGGAATATACCAAGATATCATCAACAAACACCATTACATACTCATCTAAATAGGATTTAAACACTTGATCCTAAAATCCATGAACATTGCAGGGACATTAGTTAACCTAAAAAGCATTACTAAAAATTCATGATTTCTATATTAAGTTCTAAAATTAGTCTTTGGTACATTCTACTCCTTGATTCTTAGTTGATGGTATCCCGATCTCATATCTATTTTAGAAAATACTTCGTTTGTATAAATTGAACAAACAAATTATTTATCTAAGAAAACAAATACTTATTCTTCACTGTTATCTTATTCAACTGTCTATAATTTATGCAAATCGTGAAGGTACCGTCCTTTTTTGACAAATATAAGAGCTCCCCAGGAAGAATTACTTATCCTAATGAATCTTTTATCTATTAACTCATGTAATTGCACCTCAATTCTGACTTTTTTAGTGCCATTTTATAGGGAGCTTGGAATATGGGCATAGTACCAAGTAGTACTTCATAGAAAATTGTATTTCACGTTCTGGAGGTAATCATGTCAACTCCTAAGCAAACACATTTGAATATTCTCTTACTATAGGAATGTCCCTTAACTCATTGCCCTGCTTCTCACTATCTATTATAAAAGCTAAATAATCTTGACAGCCCTTTCTTAACAATTTTCTAAACAGAAATAACACAACCTGAAATTACCCTTTTTTCTCCTTTATATTCTATTTTTTTCCCTTCTGCTACATTAAAAGTCACAATCTTATTATAGCAATCCATTGCACTTTCTTTATCCAACCAATCCATCCTCAAAATTATATCAAAATCTTGGATAGTAAAAGAAACTAGATCTACTTACAAATTTTAACCTTTAATTTGTACATTGCACCCCTTATATATTTCATCTATGTCTGCCATTTTCCCCGAACGACTACTAATCATTAACCCTTTTCCTAACATACATTTTGGCATATTTAGCTTATGTATAAATTTTTTTTGCCATAAAAGAATGAGTCACACTTGGATCTAGCAATCAATGCATAAACTTGTTAAGCATTCAAGGTAATAATGCCCACTACCACATTTGAGGCAACTCATATAGTCTCTTAGTTCATATGATATACCTTTCCTTAGGTTTTGTTCCTTGTGCTCCTAACCCTACATGTGTTTGCACTAACCCCTAATTGTATGGGTCATATTGGTTCCCTTTCAGGTTTATCCACAGTAATTGATTGCAGCTGACTTTAAGCTCGTCCCCTATTTGAGCAGTTTCGATAATAATACCCCTTTTTCCCCATATAAGAGACACCTTTTAGTAACAGATATGCACTCCTTCTAGCGATGCACCTCTAATATAAAAACAAAACAACACCCTGGGGTCACCCTACAAACTCTTAAGTGGAATCGATCACGCACTTCACAGTGGGGATAGTTTGAAGTTTCTTGCCTCATAGTTCTTACTGAACTTCCCCGTCTGACTAGCCCCTGCCGGGCTCTACCTCTCGATTTCCTACTCCTTTCAATTTGAAAGAATTTCCTAGTATTTCCTCTAATAATATGATTTCTGGATAATCCCCCCACCTTGATTTGAAAGAGGTGGCCTAGAAAATTGAGTAGCAGTCTTTTCTCTGTCCTACTGCTATCTGCCCTTGTCCAGTCATGTCCTGTTGGCTCACTTTCAACACCGCCTCTAAAGCTTGAGTGATCTCTCCCAATTCCCTTAGGATCTTTGATTGATAAGTGATCAACCCCTTCTTCAATTCTTGGGTTAATCCCTTTTAAAATCTCTTAATTTTATGATGTTCACTGGGAATCAACACACAGAGGCAAGTGTAGAAAGACTCTAGAAAAATATTTCGTACTCCATAACTATCATGTTTAGCAGATTTAAACTTAGAAACTCTTGCTCCTTATTCCATCAATATTGTGCTAAATAGTATCGAATCTCAAACTCATGTTTAAAATCATACATATTTATAGGACTATATATATATATATATATATATATAGACACACGCACGAACGCATTTATATCATAATAAATTGAAAACAATAAGATTTTCCAATGAACATCGGAGACTGAACTTTAAAAAAATAATGATAATAACTATCTAAAAACTCAATAAACCTTTCGCGGGGTAAAAACAAAATAAAAGAAAGAAGATAGATTGCTGGGCAAGCACCAAGATTCGAATTTTCATGTCAATTTTAACTCGTCAACAAATAGTTTCCATATTTTTTAATCCAAATACGACTCTTTGTTTTGCTGTCTTTCTCTACAAACCTACCTTATGATCATGAATCCATTACCCCATGTACCAAAAGGTCTAGATAGATGCTATTATGCTATTTAATTTATATTTTTAATTTAATTGTAAAGAAATATATTTGGAACAACTTTCTTATTTATCTATCAAAATTAAATTAAATTTATATATGCACCGGAAAGAAATATATCTATCACACTTAATTAATACAGTAAAAAAATAAGACTTGTACAAATGATTATCATCTCAATAACCAGTATTTTTTTTGTTAATATAATCAATGCCTCTTACATAAGATCCTAGGATGTTTTATATTTTTTGAGTTGGTCGTGGATGGCATGAAATGCTTTGAAAATATATAATTGCTTGTCTCAATTTTGCTAATAAACTTATGCATGCAACTCTTAACATCATAAACCCTTTTTTATCCCTTAGAAAAGTATACTAAAACCTTCTTAAGGAAGACAAAGCTCAGAAAAACTATTCATAGTTATTAAACCCTATCTCGGATCTCATCTAAAAATGAAACTAGATTAATAAAATATCGAATCAATTGTTAATAATTGGATTAACCCAATCAATTATATTTTTATTAAAAATAAAATCACTTTATTTTTTTCAAAAAAATCTATCGATATTAACCTAATATAGTTTAATAAGGTTATTCTATGGAGTAAACTAAATTTAATTAGGTCAATCTATTGAATTTACTAGATTCAATTTAGTGAATATATATTTTTATTCAAATTAAAATCCAATTTATTCAAGCACGGAATCACATGTGTTTAATTACCAAAACTATAAGAAATTAATTGAATATCCACTTAATTAGAACATCGGTTGAAAATGATTCAAGACTTCAGTTGATTTATTATATTGACCGAGGATAACATTAGCAAACTTTTGGTCAATTTCTAATTGATAAAAAAGATAGGAGTATAGGTACAATTGGATAAAACCTGCAAATTTTATAAAACTTGTTGGGAAAACTCGGAACAACCGGACACCAATTTACCCGGATCAATTCAGCGGAATACAATTCCAATTCGCAAGTCCCAATTCTTTCCCTCTTTGTGCAGTAAAACAAAATCAAACAATGATGAAAAATAATGCAAATAATCACAAAATCAACATCAAGATTTTTAACGTGGAAAACCCGACGTGGGAAAAACCACGGGACCGTAGTCCACCTAAAAACTTCCATTATCAACAAATAATGAGTTCACAATCATTCTTCCTCAGATTCAACTAAGGGATACAACATATATATCATCAAGAACAACTTATTCTCGGATTACAACAAGATTAAAGGAGAATTATTTGAGAAAAACTCACAAAACTGACAGCCCCGTTTTCTATCAAAACGGCTAGCTTCCACACCACCAATCTTCGATCTGGCCGTCCAGAATGAAGATCAACGTGTCTAGACGCTTCCGTCAAAATATCACCCCGATCCAACGGTGAACAAGCTAGAAATCGAAGAAAGAGCACAGGCTGCTCTGCTGCCTCTTCTTCTCTTTTTCTCTCTCGGTTTTCTTCTCCTTTCTTCTGTTTTTCAATTATGCCGCTACAGTACCCGTACCACATTAATTTGAATCCCAAGAGACAGCCATCA
>NW_011500136.1:123851-126034 GCF_000495115.2 Populus euphratica
GCCATATCTGTATCTGTGTATCCCTCCAACACAGGGTTCTCATTACCAAAACATAAACTGAAACTAGAAGTACCTTTGAGATACCTGAGTATCCATTTCACTGCTGACCAGTGTTCTTTACCAGGATTGGAGAGGAACCGACTAACCACACCAACTGCATGAGCTATATCCGGCCTTGTGCAAACCATGGCATACATCAAGCTACCAACTGCGGATGCATAAGGAACCTTTTTCATCTCATCTTTTTCTTCATCACTTGAAGGACACTGCTTAGAACTTAGTTTAAAGTGGCTTGCAAGTGGAGAACAAACAGGTTTGGAGTTGCTCATGTTGAATCTCTCAAGTACCTTTTGAACATATCTCTCCTGAGATAGCCAAAGTTTTCCCTTCTTCCTGTCACGTGTGATCTTCATACCAAGAATCTGTTTTGCTGGTCCCAAGTCTTTCATTGCAAAAGACTTGCTCAACTCTTCCTTCAACATCTGAATCTTCTTAGCATCATGGCCAACAATCAACATATCATCCACATACAACAAGAGAATAATAAAGTTTCCATCTGGAAACCTTTTCATAAATACACAATGATCAGAAGTGGTCCTGTCATAACCATGATCCACCATAAAAGAATCAAACTTCTTATACCATTGTCTTGGAGCTTGCTTTAACCCATATAAGCTCTTTTTCAACTTACAAACTAGCTGCTCTTTACCTTTTGCTTCAAAACCTTCAGGCTGCTCCATGTAGATCTCCTCATCCAAATCACCATGGAGAAAGGCAGTTTTCACATCAAGTTGTTCTACTTCAAGATTCAAACTAGCAGCTAAGCCAAGCACAACTCGGATTGAAGACATCTTGACCACTGGTGAAAAGATTTCTTCAAAATCAATACCTTTCTTCTGTCCGAAGCCTTTCACAACCAATCTTGCCTTGTACCTTGGCTGTGAGCAATGTTCATCAATTTTCAACCTGAACACCCATTTGTTCTTGAGTGCTCTCTTACCTTTAGGAAGCTTCACTAACTCAAAGGTATGGTTTTCATGCAAGGATTTCATCTCTTCTTGCATTGCTTTCAACCACTCACTTTTCTTCTCATGTGACATAGCTTCATCAAAGCATTCTGGCTCTCCCCCATCAGTGACCAACACATACTCATGAGGAGAATATCTGGTGGAAGGTTGGCGAGGTCTAGCTGACCTTCTCAATTGTGGCTCATCTGAAGCTTCCTGCATAACCTGTTCAGGAATAACATCAACATCATCATTAGTTGCTTCAGGATCACCAACTAATGGCTCAATAAGAGAACCACCATTATCATCATTTTGCAAGTCTCCCCCATGATTAGCAGGCATTAAAGGTAACTGTGGAGTAGGTCTTGGATTTGAATTAGTTGGAATAAAAACAGTAAACTCTGTTTTCTCCTTTTGTTCAAAGTCTTCAATGGTTTGATCTTCAAAAAAGATAACATCTTTACTTCTCACAATTTTCTTCTCCTTTGGATCCCACAACCTATAGCCAAACTCATCATCTTCAGAGCCCAAGAAAATACACTGTTTTGTCTTGCTGTCAAGTTTAGACCTTTCATATCTAGGAACATGAACAAATGTCCTGCATCCAAACACTCTTAAGTGTACATAAAAGACATCCTTTCCTTTCCAAACTCTATCTGGAACATCAAATTCAAGAGGAATTGATGGAGAAAGGTTGATCATGGCAATTGTAGTCTTTAGTGCCTCACCCTAAAAGGACTTAGGTAGCTTTGCATGAGAGAGCATACATCTAATTCTTTCAATAATGGTTCTGTTCATTCTCTCAGCCACTCCATTCTGCTGTGGAGTTTTAGGAGCTGTCTTCTCCAACTTGATACCATGTTCCCTGCAGTACTTCTCAACTATCATCATTTTGCAAGTCTCCCCCATCATTAGCAGGCATCAAAGGTAACTGTGGAGCAGGTCTTGGAGTTGATTAGTTGGAATAAAAGTGGTAGACTCTGTTTTCTCCTTTTGTTTAAAGTCTTTAATGGTTTGATTTTCAAAGAAAATAACATCTTTTCTTCTAACAATCTTTTTCTCTTTTGGATCCCATAACCTATAGCCAAACTTATCATCTTTAGAGCCCAAGAAAATACACCGCTTTGTCTTGTTATCAAGCTTAGACCTTTCATCTCTAGGAACATGTACAAATGC
>NW_011500136.1:128591-135057 GCF_000495115.2 Populus euphratica
AGCTTCCACACCACCAATCTTCGATCCGACCGTCCAGAATGAAGATCAATGTGTCTAGAAGCTTCTTTCAAAATCTCAGCCTGATCCAACGGTGAACGAGCTAGAAATCGAAGAAAGAGCACAGGCTGCTCTGCTGCCTCTTCTTCTCTTTTTCTCTTTTAATTTTCTTCTCCTCTCTTCTAATTTCAATCTTTTAGCTACAGTACCCGAACCATATTAATATTTACATCAAGAGACAGCCATCACATGACATTTAATGTGATGGTCCCACCATCACATGGTGTGGGACCATACACAACAAAACTAAACTATAATTAAACAAAAAGAATGAGGTTATCTTTCGAAAACATTAACAGCAGGCAATTTTATTAGACCTTTTGGATATCTTATTACCCTTACCTTATTATCCTATTATCAATCGAGTCCCATACATTTTGATATTATCAATTTTATCCCAACATTAGACAAGATTAATTTTCTATTCATACGTTGTTGGTGGCAATTTGAAAGATTCCATCTCTTACACATACCTAATTTTCATGTTGTTAACTACAAGAATTAAAAGTGTGGGAATTGTTAATTATTTCCAAAAAAATTAATGTTATTTTAAAATTAATCTCCTCGAGATTGGCTAGCTAATGTTTAAATTAGTTAAAACTCAAATTAAAAAACCTTGGTCAGCATTCAACGGTCGTCTTATCAACACCTTGTCAGCAACGGCACGCAAAACCAATACATACAAACAAATAGAAAACATAAATATAAAAAATATCATAGCAAATCAAAGCTAATCTCTACTCCCTAGTCTTCAATACAATGCTTTCGTTGCGCCTCCGCTCCTCAGTTTGCAAGACCCTTCCTCCTCAAAAATTATTTCAATTCTTTAGTCATCAAAAGACCAGTGATGACCAAACACACGGCTTTCCTCCACTTGCCGCAAAGAAAACGAACTCCGGTCTCAAAGAAGAGGAGAAAGGAGGATTAGAGCAAGCTATGCAGTTGCCGGAGGGATTAAGCAGAGAGTCCATGCCCCGGCATGTTGCTGTAATCATGGACGGAAATTCCAGGTGGGCTCGGCAACGAGGGTTGCTCACACCTTCAGGTCATGAAGCTGGTGTGAGGTCATTGAAAGAGTTTATAAGGCTTTGCCTTCAATGGGGTATAAAAGTTGTCACCGTTTTTGCATTTTCTATAGATAATTGGACGAGGCCTAAGGAGGAGGTTGATATCGTCATGACTATGATTGAGAATCTGTTAAAGTCTGGTTTGGATGATTTTATCAGGGAAGGTACTCGAGTCTCTATAATAGGTGATACCTCAAGGGTCCCAAAGTCCTTGCAGAGAACGATATGTGGCATAGAAGAGATGACAAGAGAGAACTCAAAATTCCATTTCATCATGGCTATCAGCTATAGCGGGACATTTGATGTTGTACAAGCATGCAAAAGTGTTGCTCAAAAGGTAAAGGATGGTGTTATTCAAGTGGAGGACATCAATGAAAGTGCAGTTCAACAGGAATTAGAAACCAAGTGTTGCGAGTTTCCTTGTCCTGATTTGTTAATAAGAACAAGTGGTGAACTTAGAATTAGCAATTTTTTGCTGTGGCAGTCAGCCTATAGTGAGCTTTTCTTTGCAAAAGCACTATGGCCTGATTTTGGAAGGGCTGATTTCGTAGAGGCCTTAACTTCATATCAGCATAGGCAGAGACGTTATGGTGGTCGATATTCATAATTACACTAACCCTTTAAAATTTCCAGTTCTATACTTGTTAGGAATAAGTTCTTCATGATTAGTTCAAGAACAAAGATTTTGTACCTGTGTTTTGATGTTCTGTTTTCTGTGTTTAATTATCCTTTAACAAACATATTATGCTTTTAAAATCTGTGTAAGAAGAGCAATGAGCCTTGTACCTCTCCCTCTTTGTAAAAATAAGAATGAAATAAAAAGTCCAGACATCAGAAAAGTCTTGGCCATTAGAAAATTCAGGCACGAGAGGAGAGGAAGAAAGTGGAATGGAGAAAAACAAAGCCACAAAAGCAGCAAATTAAAAATATTAGGAATATCACGGTATTATTGAAATCCACAATGTTAAGGAGTGGGTGTCTTACCATAACTGAAACGGAAAAACGCAATGAGTTTTAATTTTTTTCATAATTGTAACTATAACCGTAATTAGTCACAAATTGTCTATGGTGAGAGAAATTAAGGGAGAAATTAATGCCCGCATATATATAATTAAAAAAAAAAAACCACCTAGTAAAGTTAATGTGCACAAAAGCACACATTGCTATTTATTAGAACAATGTAAATATGGTGTCGCCTTTCCACAGCAAAATCTTTGAACTGGGGATAATTCAGTTTTTTTTTTTTTTGCATCAATTGGGCCAAATTGATCTTCTTTAATTTGTTGCACGATAAAATAATTAAAAAGCTATTAAAAACAAAAATTATTATACTGATATTCGAGACTTATTCATCTTTTTAGTTTTTTTAAAATACAATAAAATAACTAATATACCCTTACAAATAAAAAAAAAATTCTTTAACTGACACACATATGCTGTTTTATATTTTTCTCATGGGTTTTTTATTATAATCAAGTTAATATATAGTAAATTTAGTCATTTAACTTTTATACATATACATATACATATACATATACATATATATATATATGCATATACATATAGATATATAGATATGCATATACATATACATATATATATATATGTATATGTATATCTATATATATATAGGTATTAATAAATAAAAAGTAGTTAACGTTAATTTGTAACACATGGGTAGCTCCTGTGCCATTTAGGCACTGCTTGTGGCAAACGAACTTGTGGTTTGGCAGGAAAAACTGTTTTTCTCTTCTTTTCTTTTTAATTTTCATGTTAAACCTTTAAAATTTCAAACAATATTTTAATTTGTTTTTTTTTTAAATTTAGTTTATATAATTCAAAAAAAAAGAATTTCAATTGTATCTTTCTTTAATTTTTTTCATTTATCAGATTAAATACTCATTTTTTTATTACTATTTGTTTTATTTGAGAAGATTTTTAAAATTAAATTTTTCTTATGATTTCATCTTCCTTCAAAAAAAATTTTATATTAGATTTGATCTTAATGTTTTGGTTGATATTTTTTTTTGTAATTTTATTTTAATTATTAAATTGGTTAGAAATTGAGCATTGATCTAGGATTTCATGGGTTTTGAGTTTGAGGGATTAATCAAAATTTAGAATATTTACTTGGGTTTGCTATTTTTTTTTAAGCTCATATCTTTTTGTTTCATTATTTAACATTTATTTAATTAGTTTTGAAAATGACTCAGGTTATTTCAACTTTTTTTTATTTGTTTTTCACTACCAGAAATTCGCTAAATAGCAACGGATTTACCAATGGAATAATTCTATTGGTAATTTGAGGTTGAAATTACCAACGGTTATATTTCGTCCGTAATTCGGTCGGTAATCACCGACAAAAATTTTCCATTGGTAGTTACCGACTGAATTATGAACGAAAACGTCACCGTCATAAAAATCAAAAAACAGGTCGCTGACATGGAGGTTTTGGCGGGTTATTTTTCCAGACGGAATCACCGACAGATTCAAAAAGACAGGTCGTACAACGACCGCCATTTATATTGCCGACGGATTTGAAATGGAAGATCCGTACGGTGACATGTCGATTGTGCCGTCAGAATCACCGACGGAAAATCCGTCGAGAAAAGTTAATATATGTTCACCTACCGACCCTCTCCTCCCCTATTTCTCCTTCTTTCTAATCCCAACTCTCCCCAACTGCAACCAGCCCCCCATCCCCCCCAAACAAAAATCTCCCTCGTATCAGCAAATCAAATTATATTTCTTGAAGTTTTGTGGTCACAACATTCATGTTCTGATTTACCGACGGATTTTATCAATTTTTGTAAGTAATTCTTTCTTTTTAAATCTTAATCTTTAATTAAATGTCAATTTTATTATTTTTTTAGTATATGTATTTTGTTAGTAAATGTACATGTTTTATTGTTATTTGTCAAACAAACTTGTAGTATATGAATGTATAATTCTATACCTGTTATGGTTTGTTTTAAATTTTGTAAGATTGTATTTGTTTGTAAATTGTTAAAACTTTATGGAACTACCGAAGTACATGTGCTGTTTTGAAATAATTAATAGCTTACTTATTGGGTTCGTTTAAAGTTTTGTCAATGGTATTGTGGAGTGGTAATTTATCTGTAAATTTATATATTTTAATTTGTATGGACGTTAATAAATGATAATAAATTTTTAATATTTGTGAGAAGTTGTGATTGGTTTGTTGGATAATCTCGAGGTAAAGTAATATTTTTGCAAGTTTATTTACATAACTTAGTTAATTAATACATTATGTCATCATAATTTTATAGAGGTTCGATATAAATCATGGATGATCGTTCATGGATGTATCGAGATTCACCCCAAGGATTGCGGAGGATGGATTATTGTAACGGGGTTCAGGGTTTTATTAATTGTGCAACATCTATTCCTAGAAATTTTACTGGAGGCGGTATTAGGTGTCCATGCAGGAAGTGTCAAAATAAAAAGTATCTGCATCCAGATGTTGTAATGATGCATCTTCTACACAAAGGGTTTATGGAGAATTACCAGTGTTGGTATGCACATGAAGAAGTATATGTTAGTGAGAGGAGAATAGAAGAAATGGTGGTTAGGTCTACTTCTAGTGCTAGCAACGAGAATGACAACACTAATTCTTACAGAAACATGGTTGTGGATGCAATGAGAATGAATCAAGGTAATGTCAGTCAATGTCCAATCGTAGAAGAAGAACCTAATGTAGATGCAGCTAGGTTTTTTGATTTGTTGAAAGATTCTGACGAACCATTATGGGATGGCTGCACGAACCACTGTAAATTATCGGTCGTAGCACAGGTGTTCACCATTAAGTCAGAGCACGGGTTGAGTGAGGCCAGGTATGACAAGATTATTGAATGAGCAAGAAGCATTTTACCCGAAGAGAACAGGCTGAAAGAGAACTTCTATGCTGCGAAGTCCATGATGAAACCCCTCGGTTTAAGATACCAGAAAATTGACATGTGCCCCAACTTCTGCATGTTATACTACCTTGAAAATGCTGAGATGACCGAGTGCATGACATGCGGGCATTCCCGTTACAAACCTAGAACTAGTAGGGGAAAGACTCTAGTGGCATATAAAAAACTTTGATACTTCCCAATCACACCTAGACTACAGAGGTTATTCATGTCACCAAGGACTGCTAAGCACATGACATGGCACCAAGCACACCATATGGTTGATGGAGTGATGGTTCATCCTTCTAACGGTGAAGCGTGGAAACGCTTTAATAGTGTTCATCCTCAATTTTAAGTTGAATCAAGGAATGTGCATTTTGGGTTGTGTATAGACGGATTCAACCCATTTGGGTCATTTGCTGCTCCTTGTTCTTGTTGGCCGGTCATACTCATAGTTTATAACTTGCCACCGGGAATGTGTATGAGGCCGGAGTTCATGTTTTTATCTACTGTCATACCCGGTCCAAGCAGCCCAGGACGGAATATAGATGTTTGTCTTTGACCGTTGATTGATGAATTGGCACAGTTGTGGTCCTTCGAAGCTCTGACTTATGATATATCAAGGAAACAAAATTTCCTTATAAGGGCAGCTTTGATGTGGACTATCAATGATTTTTCAACTTATGGAATGCTTTCTGGTTGGAGCACGCATGGGAAACTCGCATATCCATACTACATGGAAAACAACAAGTCATTCATGCTAGCAAATGGACGCAAATCTTCTTTTTTTTACTGTCACCGTCGCTTCTTGCCACTTAATCACAGGTACAGAAAGAACAGAAAAGATTTCTTTGTTGGTAGAGTTGAAAAAGATGTTGCATCCCCACGTCTTTCTGGTGAAGAATTGCATGATGTTGTCTTAGAGTACGGTGACATTGTGTTTGGCCTTTAATCAGGTAAGCAAAAGTTTCCTGGTTTTGGTTTGACCCATAATTGGGTAAAGCAAAGTATATTTTGAGAGCTTCCTTATTAAAAGACCAATATGCTCTGCCATAACCTTGACGTCATGCACATCGAAAAGAACATGTTTGAGAACATTTTCAACACCGTCATGGATGTGAAGGGGAAGACAAAGGACAACATCAAGGCTAGATTGGATATAGCTTTATATTGTAACCGTAAAAATATGAAGTTGGTTTATGATGAGTCATGGGTCGCAAAACCAAGAGCAAGCTTCGTGTTAGAGAAAAACGCACAACTGCTAGTCTGCAAATGGCTTAAGAGTCTGCGTTTTCTAGATGGACATGCATCGAACATATCACAGCTGGTTAATGTAGAGGACTGCAAATTGTATGGAATAAAGAGTCATGACTGCCACGTGTTTATGCAAACACTCATCCCATTAGCTTTTCATGATTTGTTGCCAAA
>NW_011500136.1:136865-145614 GCF_000495115.2 Populus euphratica
AGATATATGCTCCAGCAAGTTGAATGTTAATCACATTGAGAGGCTTCAAATGAATATCGTCGAAACACTATGCAAACTTGAGATGATATTCCCTCCATCATTTTTTGACTCAATGAAGCATCTCCCTACACATCTATCGTTCAAGGCAAAGCTAGAGGACCGATCCAATATAGATGGATGTACCCATTCGAACGGTTAGATATTATAGTTGCAATGTAATTCATATATAAAAGTATTTTATATGTTTTTCTTAATTGAAAATACTTGATTAATATTTCAATGCAGGTACTTATTTAATCTAAAAAAAAAGGTTAAGAACAAGACGCATGTTGAGGCTTCAATATATGAGGCCTATATTGTTGAGGAGATCTCAACATTTATCTCATACTATTTCGAACCTCATCTGAGAATGAGAATCAATCACGTTCCCCAGCATGATGATGGCGATGAAGTGCCTTCCAATAGGAACTTGTCAATATTTTCCAATACTGGACGACCCATACCTAAAAATACCGTAAAAGGAAGATATTTGTCAGAAATAGAGTTCAAACAAGCACACAACTATGTTCTATTTAATTGTGATGAGTTGAGACCTTTTATTCAGTAAGTTTATACTAATTAAACTTTGTTAGTAATATACTGTTAATTATATATTGTAATATCATACACTCATTATCACTTGTTGTCTTTGAACATGGTGGGCCAGTAAAATTCACTTTGAAAGATTTTTGCAGCTGTCTTTTTTTACGAGAAATAACTTCCGCATGCTTTAGAATGGCAAAGTTTAATGACACTACTTACCTCATTGTCGGGAATGAATCTTTGAAATATTTGATCAGGATAATATTTGAATAAGTTAGGGTCATCACAATAAAAGCTCTTCATTTCGTTCAAAAACTTTTCTTTGTCTTGAATACTCCAATCAGTTGGCAAATCTCCTAAAGTAAGAAAATTGATATTTTTATCATACCAAGGCATTGGATTAAGAGAAAGTAAGGATTCGTTAGGAAAGTAATCATCGATTGGTGTGATGTTAGATGTCGAATCTGTTGTCACTGTTGACAAAAGATTCGCATCAATATTTTCGGTGCTTGTTTCATCAATGATTTCTTCCTCAGAATAAATCATTTGCAAATCTTCAGATTCATCCAACTCATTTTTACTTAAAGTAGATGCAAGTTGATCATAAACTAGTTCGTCAATATGATCTACTTCTTGTAAATCATTATCATCTCCAGGTTGCTTGCAAATGTTGAAAATATTCATCTCCAATGTCATGTTTCCAAATGATAGCTTCATCAGTCCATTCCTACAATTAATCAATGCGTTAGAGGTTGCAAGAAATGGACGTCCTAAAATTACAGGAAATGAATTACATGCTTCAACAGGTTCTGTGTCCAAGATAATAAAATCCACAAGATAAATGAATTTATCGACTTGTACTAACACATCTTCAATTATTCCTCTAGGCACTTTTACAGATCTATCGGCAAGTAAAAGAGATATAGAAGTTGGTTTTAACTCACCTAGATTGAGACTCTGAAAGACTGAATATGAAAGTAAATTCACACTAGCACCAAGATCAAGTAAGGCTCTTTCAATTTTATGTTCTCCAATAAAGCAAGAAATTGTAGGACAACCAGGGTCTTTATATTTCAAAGCATTATTGTTTTGAAGAATAGCACTTACTTGTTCGGCTAGAAAGGCTTTCTTTTTCACATTCAGTTTCCTCTTCACAGTGCAGAGATCTTTCAAAAATTTAGCATAGGAAGGAACCTGTTTAATTGCATCCAGCAAAGGTATATTGATCCTTACCTGTTTGAAAATTTCAAAGATTTCAGAGTTGTGATTAACTTTCCTTTGTTTGGTCATGGCTTGAGGAAATGGAAGTGCTGGAGGAGAATCAGTCGTTTCTTTGCAATTTTCAGATTCAACCTCTTCCTTACCCTCAGAGATTGACTCATCATCTTTCTCATAAGGTTTAAGAGAGGGTTTTTCAATAACCTTACCACTGCGTAGAGTAGTGACTGATTTGACTTGATCCATATGTTGGCTTCCGGAACTACTTACATTTGCATTGTATTGCCCCTTGGGATTTTGTTGCGTTTGAGATGGAAACTTACCTTCTCTTGGAAACTGAGAGCAGATGTTAATTTAGCAAGAGTATCTTTAAAATCTGTCATGTTTTGAGCAAGTTGAGTATTGATTGTCTCTTGCTTTTCAATGAATGCATGCAATGTTTCCTCAAGATTTCTTCTAGGAGGTGGAGCATAAGGAGGTGCATATCCATGAGAATTTTGGAAATTATGGTGTGCTTGAAACGGTGGTTGTGAAGTTTGTGCATTGTTGTTCTCACTCTTCCAACTGAAATTTGGGTGATTCTTCCAACCAGGGTTGTATGTTTGGGAGTATGGGTTGTGGTTGGCCCTTTGAAAACTATTTAAAGCATGGGCTTGTTCATGGAGACATTCTTTAAAAGAAGGCAAGGTTGGACAATCGTTGGTTGAGTGTTCATTTGTTTCACAAATTTGACACACAATGTTTTCAACAGATTTTAATTGACCACTCTTTTTTAATTCTAGTGCCCCGACTTTTCTAGCTAAAGATGCAAACTTGGCTTGAAGGTCATGATCTTCCCTAAGGTTGTACATACCTCCACTAGATGTATGAGGTTGAGTTTTACTCGGTGTCTCATATGTACCCGCGGTGTCCCAATTTTGAGCATTTTCAGCTAACAAGTCTAAGTACTCCATTGCTTCATCAGGGTCTTTATCTTCAAAAGTTTCATTGCACATCAATTCAACCATTTGCCTATCTTTAGGTGTTAACCCTTCATAGAAATGTGAAACCAATCTCCATATTTCAAAACCATGATGAGGGCAAGTACTAAGCAAGTCTCGATACCTATCCCAACATTTGTAAAATGTTTCTCCTGGTTTTTGAGTGAAAGTGGTGATTTGTCTCTTGAAAGAGTTTGTTCTATGAGATGGGAAAAACTTCTTCAAAAATTGTTGTTGCATTTCATCCCAAGCACGAATGGATCCTGGTCTTAAATTTTGTAGCCATGTTTTAGCTTTATCTTTTAATGAAAAAGGAAAAAGCTTTAATCTAATGGTGTTCATGCTACAATTTAAATTATTATATGTGTTGCACACCTCCTCAAATTCCCTTAAATGCAAGTATGGATTTTCCAATTCTAAGCCATGAAAAGAAGGTAAAAGTTGAATAATACCTGGTTTAAAATTAAAATGAGATGCATCGGGAGGAAAAACTATGCATGATGGTGCACTTGTTCTTGTGGGATTCATGTGGTCTCTAAGTGTTCTAGCACGGTTATTCTCATTATTCTCATTATGAAGTGATTGATTATCTTCTTCGGCCATATTTTCTGAAAATGATGAGGATACCCTACAAAGTCTACCACTTGATGTACGTGACCACACTCTCATGCACGTGTAGGAATAAAATAAAAGGAAGAAGAAAATAAAAGAAGAAGAAACAAGAGAAAAGAAACAAAGTTATATACAAGAAAAGTGAAAAGAGAAAATAAAATAAATACTATAATTTATACAAGAACTTACCTCCCCGGCAACGGCGCCAAAAACTTGACACGACTAAAAGATTGATGTCTTCTCCCAAGTGCAGGAGTATCGAAGTAATAAATAACCCGGCAAGACCGGGGTCGAACCATAGGGAGGTTAATTGTACAAATTATAAAAAACAATTATAAAACAACAATAACAACAACAGTAATAATAATAATAATAATAATAATAATAATAATAATAATAATAATAATAATAATAAAGAAAGAGAAGAAGAAGAGAAGATGATGATGAGAACTTGGAGATGGAATATTAATGTAAGGATTAAACAATGATAATAAAAAATGTCAAGGTTAGAGGTTCCACTAATGGTATATCAAACAAGTATAGTATAAACTCTTATTATTGAATTGGAAACCACACACAAAGGAGGTTCCAATCAGATTATATATTGTTAACATGATTACATTAGTCATCTTATTCAATTAATGCTAATACTTGTAAATCTCGTCAAGCATTCATGATTATAACTTATGTTAACAACAAATCAAGTTCCTTTCATAGCTCAGGTGTCGGTTATACCATACATTATGGGCTATGAAAGTGCCAAGCATTTGTTGTACCAAGTGTTATACAACATAAATCAAGATTAGTCATTTAACAAGCAAAGTATTAAAGAGTGAACAAGATAACAAATATAAAACATGTTAGTATCAAACATTAAAGTCCATATTAAGTTTACATTATACTTATTCTGGTCCATATTAAGTTTACACTATACTTATTCTTCCACCATTAGTGTAACCTTTTCACCTTGACATAAGTAACTTAGCTAGACATAATGAAAGAAAGGAAAACAAATAAACAAAATAAGAACATAAAAGCTAACTAAGTAAAGGAAAGGAAATGAAAGGCATAAACTTGATATTAATGAAAGTAAAGCATAAATATTACAAAGAATACAAAGAGAGAAAGGAAGAGCATGATCTTGATCTGGAAACCAAGATGCCTAAATGCATGGCAAATGCCTCCTTTTATAGGCCAAAATTGGGAACTATTGATTTGATGACTAATTGATAAGTGGGTGGCCAACTTTTGACTTGGTGACAATCTTTATCTTCTCTTGTCTGCCCAAAACGTCATTGATAACGTCAACATTGGAGCTAGTTGTAACATGAAAGTTGTAGGCAATTGTCTCAGCTTTCTTGTGTAAACAATTCAGCTTATTTGGACTTCTAGAACTCTAGATATGGCCAAAATACCGAACAGTGCTCAGGCTGGAAGACAGATTCGGGCTTCTTTGTTGTTGCTACAATTTGGACTTGATAATGGCCTTTTTAGATCTTGGGCTCCATATAAAAGTTGTAGGCCTATGTCTTACCTTTCCATCCATATAAATTGGACCTAAATCTGAGATATATAGCTCTAGATATGACCCAATTACCGAATAGTGTTCCTGTTTGGATTGCACCGACATCTCTTTTCTAAGTTTGGCCATCTCTTTATCCTTGCAATTTAAGTTCTTCAAGTCATCAATCAATCCTTTCATTTATGTGATAGGCCTGCATTAAAAATAGACATTTACCACAAATTATAGGTATCTTATATTATTAGATACATTATTATAAAACATATTTTAGTTAAGGAGTTATTGATACTTCAAGTGCAAAATGATGATATAAAACCATGATAAAAATGCACTTTTAAGTACTAATCACTTGCAGGCAACATCGACAATATTTGCTCTCCAATAACTCACAGCTGACTGAATCCCAGATCTTTCAATTATAAGATGAGCAGTTTGTCACATGGTTCAGAACACATGTAAGCACTATCACAAACTCATTCTAACTTGCAAAATTATTGGACGTATGCACGTCATTACGAGATTCTCGTTCATTTATTGTTTATTGATGTACATTACATACAAGGTTTATCAAATAGGAAGGAGTGCACCTAAGTCATTGTCTTCAGTAAGCCTGGGGCCTGAAAGAAAATGTAAGTGCTACAACAAGTATTTTGTCAAAGGATATGTTTTCCATACTGAAGAATACGGGCAAGGAAGAAAGACATACAACAACGGTGTTTGTGTTAAAGGATCAACTAGTAGTGAGTTAGAAGTTGACTACTATGGTAGATTAGAAGAGGTCGTCGAACTGCAATATCATAACGAGCAGAATAAAGTGTTTTTATTCAAATGCTATTGGTATGACACGACTGACAGAGGAATTAGAGTTAATTCGCACTATGGTCTGGTCGAAATCAACTCAAAAGCTAGACTCCGCAACATAAACGATGTCTTTGTTCTCGCAAAGCAATGTCAACAAGTTTATTACAGATACACCCCTTCATTTAGAAAGGATCGATCAAGAGTGGATTGGTTGTCCATTTTAAAAACGAAACCTCGGGGTCGTGTCGAGGTTGTTCAGGATGAGAACGAAGACAAAAGTGTGCGAGATGAAGTCTTTCAAGTTAATGAGGTGGTTGAACCATATCGAGTTGCTCCTTCGATTGAATTGGAAGAAAATTCAAATTTTCATGTTTTCGATGATAGTCTTGTTGATGTTGACGTAGAGGAGTTGAATTTTATTTTAAGCTCTAGCGGACAAGCAACTGTTGATGAAGAAGATGATATTCATATTGAAGATTGCGATGAAGGTGATGACAATTCAATTGATGACAATGAAGAAAAAAATTCTGACTAACTACCAAAATGAAACCTTATGTAAAACCCTTTTTGTCATGTAATTTAGATTATGGATGATATATTTTGAAACATAAAATATTTATTACTTGAAATAATTAGTTGAAATGTCACAATTACAAAATAATTATTGATCATGAATGATATATTTTGTAACATGAAATAATTACTGGAAATGCACCTAATGACCGACGGTAACACCGATGGCCACAAAGCCGTCGGAATTTCACAGAGAGTTTGAAAATAATTACTGGAAATGCCACCCCATCACCGACGACAAGAGCGACGGAAACAAGGCCGTCGGCATTTCACAAAGAGTTTGAAAATAATTACTGGAAATGCCACCCAATTATCGACGGTAGGAGCGACGACCACAAGGCCGTCGGCATTTTACAGAGAGTTCGAAAATAATTACTGGAAATGCCACCCCATCACCGATAGCAGGAGCAACAGAAACAAGGTCGTCGGCATTTCATAGAGAGTTCAAAAATAATTACTGGAAATGTCACCCCATCACCAACGGCAGGCGCAACGAACATAAGGCCGTCGGCATTTCACAGAGAGTTCAAAAATAATTACTGAAAATGTCACCCCGTCACCAGCGGCAGGCGTGACGGAATTAAGTCCGTTGGAAATGTGTCGGCGGGTCAATTTTAGCAACAAACTTACTGACGGACCGCATGCATTTCAAAGCGTTGTGCATTAAATCCATCTTTGACCGCGTCATATTGCCTACGAATTTACCAACGGACCGCGAAAAATATGGAGGGACATTAAAAAATTTTGTGTGAAATTCAAAATTTACCGACGGATTTTTACACCTTACCGACGGAATAAATTAAAAATAATAATTAATTTTATATTCGTTGGTAAAACTAGCATATGACCGTCAGTGAGTCCATCGGTAATTCGTGGGTAAAACTGTCATATAAGTGCCCCCGTCCGCCTCTTCAGTTCATTTTCTCTCCTCCAAACTTCTTCACCTTTCTTTTCCTCTTCGTTCTGATCTCCCTTCTTCACCGGCGATATCAAGCTTTTTTTGTGGTGAATCTCCATCAATTGAAAAGGTTAGTGTTTCTTCTTTTTCATTTTACTTTAATGGTTTTTTTTTGCTATTTTTTTGTTATGTTTTTTGTTTTGGTGTATTTTTTGTAATGTAGATAAAATCCATAGTTTTTGTTTGCATAATTCATTGCTAAAGTCTATAGTTTTTTTTTTTGAATTTATTGAATATTTTTTTTTGTTGTTTTGACATAATTATTATTAGTTAATTTGATGAATACTTAATGTTAATGTTGAATTTATCTTAGGATTAGTAATTGAGTATGTTGGAATAATTATTAATTTTACTTTATTATTGCATGATTTGGGTTTAATTTTTTTGATTTATTTTGGTTGTTATTCTAGAGTTTTTTTAAAATTTATTGTTTTGTTGTATTGGCATAATTATTGAATAATTTGTGGAATTGTAATTTTTAATATTGAATTTACCTTAGGATTAGGAAATGAATATGTTGGAATAATTAGTTTAGATTAGGTAAATTGGTTGTGGCTATTGTCAATATGTGTAGGTTTGTGGATTTGGGTAGTATCCAATATAGGGGATGTGCTGTCGAATTTTTTTTTAACATTTGAGTTTAATTATATAATTATTTGTATAAAATTGTGTAGATGTGTAGATCGAAAACCAGAGCTGGTCGCTCACGTAAAGTCGTAGCTAGTTCGTCTAGTAGCGATGAGGATATCTCCTTAGGCGCCTCTGAAGAAGAGGCACCTACACCACCTACGCCGTCTACCGATGCTGCCTCTTCCAGCGCTACTTCACAGCGCAGAGGCGGCGTGCCTTCGCAGCGGAATCAATTTACTCGCCAGTACGAGGCACAATGGAAGGATGACCTTTCAATGTAAGTTTTTTAAGGTTTTAGTTTTTTCTTTTTTATATTACAACATAATTTATGAAATAGTCATTATTGAATTTATTTCATTTATTTTCAGGTTCACAAACATTGAAGTCGCCCGAGTAATATCATTGACATTTAAATCGTCGATGGAGATTCCATTGTTTTAATGGAGTCAGATATCAAAGCATCCTAAATGGATGCCTCAAATCAAATCATGGTTTAACAAGTTTGAGGTTGGTATTAATTTATAATTTTCAGCTTATTAATTTAATTATAAATAAATTATTATTTTTATCTAAACTTGTTCATTTATACACAGTACAAATTCTGTTGGGACAGTGAGCATAACATTGTTGTGAGGAGGGAGTGGGAAAATCACGTGGCAACTAGGTAAGATCGAAAACAATACAAGATTTTTTTTAGACAAAAAATTATGTTTCCAAATGTAATTTTTGGTTGCGTGACGTAGGTTGCGTGATTTTTGGTATGAAGCACAAGGAAAGGCAAAAAAAGTTGTGAGGGATAGGGGTTTACAAGGCTGGAATGATGTATGGTCGCACTATATTGAGCACGTGACGTTTGAGATGTTCACACGACGC
>NW_011500136.1:145643-158297 GCF_000495115.2 Populus euphratica
CCGACGCTCACGGTCCGGTGCTGGCAACCAGAATCGGCCAATTCATGGTAGGGTGACAACGCACACTGGTGGCTCCGTTCCATTTGTTGCACATGCAAAATGGATGGTAAGATTAATTTAAATGAAATATATCATTAAATTCAGTTGTTGTTAATATATCTATTTTCATTATAGGCTGCGTCTCTTAGACGTGAGCCGAGCCTGATGAAGTTGTTTGTGGAGACGCACATGCGGAGTCAAGACCGCCAAAAGGGGGTGCAATAGTTCGTTGATAACCGTGCTCAACATTTCGTGGTATATTTGTTTAACCATTTCATTTTATAAGTTATTATGTAAGTTATTATGTTTATTGAATTGAATATGATGATAACCTGTTTTTTTATTTTATTTTCAGGAGACCTATAATAATCGGTTGAGGGAGAGATATGGAGACGATATTTTGAACTATCCGGAATTCGATCCAGATTTATGGATAGAGGCTGGCTCCTCAGGTGGACCCAATAAAAATTGGGTTTACGGGCTCTCCAACGCTACGGCCGACAACTTGCGGTTGACCCGTAGTGTTTCAACCGTTGGGAGCTCCCAATCAATATCAAACTCCAAATCTAAGGAATTCGAGGCCTTGCAGCAACACACGGCTCAGATCACCGAGAAATACAACCACCTATCAGCGGAGTACGTGCACCTCAAAGCGTCTCAAGAGCAACAAAAAGAGGAGTATGTTAGACAAAAAACGGAGTATGAGCAACAAAAAGCGGAGTATGAACAACAAAAAGCGGCTTACGAACAGCTTCGCGAAATGGTTATGAACATGACAAATAGTGGAACATGTGCGCCTAATCCTTTTTCGCCGTATAACCACCAACCTCCTCCAGGATCTCCTCCTCCTCCTCCAGCTCCACCTTTATATTAATTTGTAATAAACATTATTTAACATTAAAACTTCATTTAATATTTTTTTTGAAACATATTCAGTTTGTAATGAATATTATTTAACTTTGTTTTTTTTTCTTTAATATAAATTTTATTTTCATAATTGATTTGTATTATAATTAATTTACATAGTTTTATATTATATATCCTAAATAATGTTTCAAAAACAAATTTAGAAAAAAAAACAATTACCAATGATTTCATACACTCACCGACCGCATTGCCGACGGAATTACTCCGTCAGCATTTAACAGTGGTTGCCACACTTACCGACGAATGTACAGACGGATATATTCGGTCGGTATTTCATACACCCATAACATGCAAAAAAAAAAAAAACTTGCATGTTTATGTTAAGAGTTTTTTTTAAAAAAAAAAACTCATAACATTGAGATTCTAAAAAGAAAAAGAGCTATAATTTGAGAGAGAAACTTTTATCTAAAGTTAATTAAGTTGTATTATCATTCATGAACTACTTAATCTCAATCTACATTTATTTAATTCAAGGAAATTTAGCTAAGAAAAATAGAAAGCTAACAATTAAGTTTCTTGATAGTTACAATTAAAATAACCTTCAAAAAAACCTTGCACACGTGACACATATTTATTGTCTAAGCTTATTAGAGCATGGATTATTCTATCATAACTATTTTTTTTGTAATAAATGATCATAATAGTACTCTGTTGGAATATTTAAGCATTCAAACATACACAAATTTATATAGTTCGGTAATTTGCCTACTCCACAGAGCTACTGGTTTGTATTAATCACTTAAAAAAATAATACAAACAAAGAGAGGGAGAAAACTCTTTTTAGTTCAACTCTACACTCAAACTCTCTCTACTGCTCTCACTCTCTCAGTTTTTCACTCTGTATTTCACACTTAACTTCAGTTATTTAACTTGTTTATTTATAAACAAGGCTGGGGAAACATGGGGTATAAATCATGATATAATTTATACTACTAATTAAGTCTTTATTATATGCCAAGTGAAAGATTATGTATTTCCACTTGAATATAATGGAGATGGAAGAATGTTTGTCTCCACTGACACCTATTCCATAATACACCCTTGTCATTAATGACAAAACCAAAAAATTTACACCAAAATCTCTTCATGACTAGCATCTTCAACTATGTAGATTGGAACGTTGATCTTGTCTAAGCATTAGAAGAAAACAGTCAAGAGGCAGGAGAAAAATAGGAGAGAAAATAGAACAAAGGCTATTAACAAACTTAAACAATGAACTTCATAACCTCTCTTCTCTAAACCTATGTTTTGTTAGATCGTCTAAGCATTAGAAGCCAAGGCTTCTAAACAGTGGATTGTCATTGAAATAGGTAAGTCTATAGTTCTTAAATGCAAAACAACAATATTTTATTTAACTTACTTACAACATTCCATTAATTTAATCAGACAAGACTATGTTGAAGTGTGTCATTGAGCAACAAATCAATGTTTTACATTTCAATAAAAGCAAAAGAAAAGAAAATGCAAGTTGGCAGCGAAGCAAAGCTGCAATAGTTGGTACATACCACTTGTAAAAAACAGGCACACTATATGGGTTGTTGATGTGATGATTTCCACTCGATGCAAATAATATAATATGACCATTTTGCTATGACTTTACGATGGCTGTTGTTGTAATGGCATCTTTCCCCTAAACCTAACACCATAAACATTCAGAGAACACAAAAAAAAGCTTACAAAGTTTGGAATGGCAAAAACACATAAGCTACAAGCTAAAAACCAAAACCTAAAAAAAAGATATCAGGATGTGTTTAACAAATACATTGCAAATCGTGAAATCTAATTCACGTTTTGCAAGTTTGTGTAGGGGTAACTAAAAGGAAGGAGAGAGAAGGCAGCTTACCTGGCTAGGAGGGACTGATGCTATCAACAATTGTTGGATTTATATATATATATATATATATATATATATATATATATAAAGTATTTAAATCCGTTTTTTTTTTAAATAAAACTTGTTTAAGTTGATGAGTTTTAGTTTGGTTTGGTTATTTTAAAATAAAAACTATTTTTTTTTGTTTGGCTTTATTTTTTTAGTTTAATTTAGTTTTATTTTGGTTGTGTTTTTTTAGTTTGAGGTTTATAGAAATAAAACAAACCCAATTAGTTTTTTTTAGTTATTTATTTTAATTTTCTTGATTTAATCAATTTTTCAGATTTTTTAGCACCACTGATTGCCGGCAGAGGAGATTGAAGTTGGTGGGGCTGTCAGGTTGTGTTGTCATTCATGGTGGCGTGATGTTGCTGCGAGGAGAGAAGGTCGCTGCCAAAAATGTAAATAGCTATGAATTGGTGCATCGTGGCAGGGCTGAGAGAAGAGGTCATAATGCTGGAGGAGGAGTTTTCTGATGGGAGGTGGGGCTTCTGTTTGTGGTGTTTTTGGTTTAGAGTTCAGCTCACAGTGAGGAGGAGAAGAGGAGCTGAACTTTGTTAAAAAGCTATCGTGTGAAGATGAGACGTTTGGTGTGGCTGAGACGAAGATGAAGCTACCGTCGATGGTGGAAGGAGGATTTACAATGGAGGTCACGGTGAGGTGCAACAGCTGGAATAAGGTTTGCTGCTGTTGCTGGTGGTCTTTGGTTTTTTGGCAAACCAAAATTGGTGCAAAGGGGGATTTTCTTCATTATTTTTCTCCTTTTTTTTCTTTTTTTTTTTTTTTTTTTTTTTGGGCGGGAGATGGGGGGGGTGTTTTTCTTTTTTTTTTTAATTTTTTTGGGCGGGAGATGAGGGAGGTGTTCTAGCTCCCATTTGAAGCCAAATCTCGGCCATTGAACCCTCTATGAGTAATCCTAGCCATCGTTAAAATGCCAACAAATTGTACCTCCATACCAAGTTGTCAAAGGGTGGTTGGCACATGACTTTGGCGTGGGAGTGTTTGGTATAATTTAAAAAGCTGGTTTGATTTGATGGGTTGATTAGAAATTTAGATAATCTGATTAAAATTGAGCTGAGTTGAAGACAAAAATTTGAAATAATTGGATAAAATTTGATTAAAAATTTAATTGTAATTCATTATTTTTTTTATTAAAATAATATTATTTTAATTTTAAAAAATAATTTAGATAATCTAATCAAAACTAGAATAGCAAGCCGACCACCAAACCAAATTTAAAAACTATAATATTTAATTTAAAAATATAATAATTATTTTAAAATACAATACTTTTAAAATACAAACCACACCTCTAACAACTAAAACCATGATTTTTATACCAGTATGGCAGCTATTCAAGGGATGACAAAGCAGCTATTATTGCGCTGGACACAAATGATAATGCCAGATGGTGAAGAAGGTGTGTTTTTTTGTCTCATTTAATAGAGAAAGCAGACATTAAAGGGCTCTTCAAAGTAGGGTCGTGGCCACCCTTTTCACAGAGAAAAGTGAATAAAAAAGGTGAACAATGGTGCCAGAACGGCACCATTTTGTTCGTTCTCCAAAATGGTCTTGTTGTTCTAATGTCGTTGAATTCGGTCAATTTGAATTG
The DNA here is from genome assembly GCF_000495115.2 of Populus euphratica. NCBI lineage: Eukaryota > Viridiplantae > Streptophyta > Magnoliopsida > Malpighiales > Salicaceae > Populus > Populus euphratica. Next base: position 150,095 of record NW_011500136.1, read on the forward strand.
ATTTTCTTGATTTAAATCCATGGTCACGTCAATTTTGACCTTGAACAATCCATGTATTTTACAAAATAATACTTATTATTGAATGTCTTCAATTTTATCTTTAATTATTTTTTAAATTTTTTAAATTTTAAATTTTATCTTGTTTTAGTTAATTTTAATATTTGAATATACGTTCCTCTTTCAATATAATCCTTAATTTTAAAATTCTTTGATTTTTTTTTAATTGACTCAAAACTTTATTTTTCTTGAAATTTTTTCCTTAATTACACAAACTCCTTTTAGGCTAAAGTCAACATCACTTTTTTTTTAAGGCTCTCCAAAGCTTCTTTTAACAATTTTTCACATATCATGCTAAATTGCAAAGCTAAAGAACAAGAGAGAATTTGAGAGGAAAGTATGTTTTATTAAGTATTTTTTTCTTCTATACAACTTTTCTTTCTTCTCCACTAATTTTTATGTTTTTTATTACAGATTTATTTATAGGTTTGAAATCCTAGAAAAATAAGAAATTAAAGTTAAAAAAAAAATCTAATCTAATTAAGAAAAGTAATTCTACCGATTTAACCGGTTGAGCGATTCTCAACCGGTAAACCACTTCTTTTATTCCTCAGAAAAATTAAAAATCTATTTTGTTTTAAATATAATAGTACTGCAGCATTGGAAAGGAAACATGCAAAAAAGTTGACTTTCAGATATACCAAGCAGCTGCAACTATATTTCCAAGCAAGATAGGTGGTTGGAGTCAAGAGTACGGTCCAGTTTTGAAGAGTTCGAACTTTGGTTCGCTCTATCAGTGGTCAGTCAAAGCCACAAATCATTCACAGAGACTCTTACTCTGCTTGTATACTGTGTTCCGGCGATCATGCCATTCATTTACAGGAAATCCATAGTAATTTGTTTTAGCTTGCAGCTCTTGTTTTTCCTATTTGTTCATGGACTGCCAGGCTCAATCGTCGAGACTCTGCCAGGATTCGAAGGTGTTCTGCCATTCAAACTTGAAACTGGGTGAGCTATTATTCGAAGTGATATAGCAGCATTGAGACTCCATTCTAGTTACCTATTGTGGTTGGTTGATGGTTGAGGTTTCTTTGTTCAGATATGTAAGTGTGGATGAATCCGAACTGTTCTATTTATTCGTTGAATCGCAAGAGAAGCCTCTGGAAGATCCTCTTTTAGTCTATTTGGTTGGGGGCCCTGGCTGCTCGGCATTGACCGGATTTTTTTTCCAAGTTGGTAAAGTCTTTCCTCTCTTTCCATCACATGAAAGAACAGGAATGTCTCCAAATGATAGCTTGTTGATGCTTTATCCTTTTCATTGTCTTCTCAAACAAAAGAACTACTTTAGTCATGTCTTGGTTAATGACCCTGCTATGGAACATAAGACATAGGTTATACCAAATCATTGTGTTCTTAGTTCTTCTTAATCTAATTTGTTATGTTTCTGCATAGGTCCACTAATTTTTAATACAACTGATTATCTTGGGGGCTTGCCAGAGCTGTTGTATAACCCTTATTCATGGACAAAGGTGCAAGATTCTCTGCCTTAGTTCAACTGAAAGACCATTCAATTTGATGAATTGATGCCAAGAGTTTTTCATGTTGTGATTGAATGGTGGCAATTAATGTTTTTTTTTTTTTTTTTGCAGACAGCTAGCATAATATTTGTAGATTATCCTGTCAGCACCGGTTACTCCTACGCAACAAGATCAGAAGGTTCCCATATGACAGACACAGCATCAGCAAAACTAGCGCACCAATTTTTGAGAAAGGTGAGTGAAACAGTGGGTATAATGGTTTTTTTTTTTTCATTAATGTACCTGCAGAAGTTCTTCAAGCCAAACAAAACAAAGACAATGGCAATGAGTGTTTTTCAAATCCTAAAGCAGTGGTTGATTGATCATCCTGAATTCACCAAAATTCCATTCTTCGTCGCGAGTGATACGTACGCTGGTATAATCACGCCAATTGTCGCGAAGGAAATATTCGATGGTAATTTCTTTTCTAATACTCTGTCCGATATTTCTGTTCCTGCAAGAAGGCAGTGACCTATTTGAAAGAAATTAGTGAACTATAATTGATCGATCCCCTGAACAATGTTGAGCTAATGAAAGAGCTACAATTCATGAGCTTGCAGGTAATGAAGCTGGACTACAGCCACATATAAATCTTAAAGTAATATATAGCTTTCTGAATTCTTTATTCATGGATCTTTTGCTTTCCTTTTTCTTAATTATGGTAAGGTCATAGTAGCTATAGTTTATAACGTTGAGTATATGTTCTTGGAAATAATCGCAGGGATTCGTGTGTGGATCACCGCATACTGATACTGCCTTAGAGCATAACTCCAGAGTACCCTTTGCTTATCGTCTGGCACTAATATCACGGAGTCTTTATGAGGTGATTCCATTTTTCTCTTACTACCAAAACAAACTTTGCAATATCGGAAGTGAAAGAAAGCTTTGTTGTTCAATTAACAAGTGCTTTCAAATTTGGATGTTGTGTTCGACTTTATCATTTCTGAATTCTGCTCTCTAATAATGGTTGTCTTTTGTTCTTGGCCATTAAGGGCATGCATGTTCTATGTAAGAATTTCTTACATTTTTGCTTGCTTTTGCAGTCAGCCAAAAACAGTTGCAAGGGGAAGTACGTTGATGTAGATACCTCTAATGCACCATGTTTAGAGGATCTAGAAAAAATCAACCAGGTTTTTGAAATTTCAAATTATGCATGCAAACAAATGCATATGCCAAATACTGGCATGATTCCTTCTGTGAATTTCTTGTTGATTTCAGATTTCTTCAGTTAACACATTTAAGATTCTTGGATTTGCAGTGCATTACACAAATTAACAAAGAAAACATTTTATATCCCAAATGTGCCCGATTATCCCCAAATTCGAACAATGAGGAACAAAGTAGAAGATTTCTCAAGGCAAATTCTCAGCGTTTCCCTGTTCTATCTTCTAAAATTCAAGACTATTGGTGCCAGGTCTCGTCCTTTCCGTGCTTCCTTTTGCTTTGTTTAAGGATTTCATATCCGTTACCAAGTTATTAACCAGTGGCGGAGCCACATAGAGATAAAAGGAGATAAAAGAAGGCAATTGTCCTCTTTTCTTTCTTTTTTTTTAAGTGAATGATTGATTTGTTACTGCTGCCCGCCCCCCCAAAGTTTACGGTAATTTAAGGGGTTGACATGAATATGTTTAAAATAAATATTTAAATTTATTCATTTAATTAACTAATTAATTTTTATTATAAAAAAATAAATTAATATTTATACAAAACCACTATTTTTAAGTAATTTATTAAAATTTAATATTTTTATATTATTTGTTTATAATTAAAATAGTAGAAGGTATCTTTATTGAGCATTGTTTGACACTAATTATTGTTTTTTAATTAAATATTTAAAAATAATTAAATATAATTTAATATAATTTAATCAACATATATATATATATAAAGTTTTATGAAACGGTTTTAAAATATAAAAACTAAAAAAGAACAATTATAATATAATTTTTAATTTAAAAATATTTAAAAATTAATTTTATTTTATATAAATTACTATGTTTTGAATTAATTTCTAATATATATCTACATAATATAGTATTTATTAATAATTTATCATCTCGTTTAAAAATCTCTAGCTATTAACCAGCTTTGTTTTCTTTAATACTCTGCAGAATTTTGAGTACGTACTTCTTGATGCATGGGCCAATGATGAAAGAGTTAGAGATGCTCTTCATGTTAGAAGGGTATTCATCATTTACATTTTAGGGCAACAACATAATAAGATTCCTCAAAACCCGAAGCTTATAGAAATATCCTCTGCTTTATGCAGGGAACAGTCACAACATGGTACAGATGCAATTCTTTCTTGCAGGATGTCTTATACACATATAATGTTTTCACTGCTGTTGATTACTATCAAAACCTGACAAGAAAAGGCTTACAAATTCTGATTTACAGGTTACATCTCAATTCGTACTTGTGATATTATTTCCGTCAGAATCTTCTTAACCCCAAGTTTAGAATGTTCTTGCTATTCCATTCATATATTTTTCTCATTCTGCAGTGGTGATCATGACATGGTTGTTCCATATATATCTACTGAAAAATGGATAAATTCTCTTAATATAACGGTAGACAGAGATTGGCGACCATGGTTCGTCGAAGGCCAAGTTGCAGGGTACTTCAATTCCTCTTTGGTTTATATCTTTTGTTTCAAAATGAAAATTGGTGTTAGAACAAGTTCATTCTGGCCATAATTTAGCACAAAATATATCATGTAGGTATACAGTCAAGTACACAGATTATGGACTTCGTTTGACATTCGCTACTCTAAAGGTAACAGAACCTTCTGCTATCTGCATTATTCTTGTGCCATAACTGGGAAGGAGCAAAGTGGAAGCTAATGACATGATTGATTTTTGCACATATAGGGGGCTGGTCACTCTCCTACTCAGTACACGCCTAGATGGTGTTATAACATGTTTGAAAGGTGGATCCATTACTATCCATTGTAAGTGGCAAGTAAGCAAGGTGGTTGACAGTAATTCTGAATTGACGAATAACTGTATGTCTTTAGAGTTTCTGTTTAAACTTTGTAATTGAATAAACTTTTGCTCTATAAGGCAATTGAATAAAAACATTGTTCCAATTAAGGGTTTCCAAAGTAGTATAAGAAGAAATGCTTTGAATGATGGCTATGACTCGCAATTGTTCTGAAAAATTCAAGGCATTTCGAATTGTTTGTTAACATAGATAAAGTTGAGAAACATATGAAAAAGTTCCAATATTGAAACTTATACATAGAATAGTTGCGAATCAAATCTCATTTCAAGTGTTCTTCTTCATGTATAATTCTTTTAAAGAATTTTGTCAATGTCAGGGGTGCAAAACTGCCCCAGCTTGGTGAACACCATCCGGGGGCAACCTGAAAAGGCCTAATAAGTAGAGTAGGCTGTTTGAATGTTGATTAAGTGCACAAATAAACCCTTGTTTCTGAGAACCATTTGAAGTTTTGATTTGATTTAGCATACGGTGAATCCAAGGGCAAAGGAAGGAGCAAGTGGTGAGATGTAGCAGTGGCTTTGAGACTCCTGTAACCAGTTGAAGGTTTTATCATAGTTTTAAAACTCGGCCCGGCCCGGCGGGTTAACCCGGGACCCGGCCGACCCGGGGCTGGAACCGGGCCGGGTTGATGAAAAAATAAGGTAAGCTATGACCCGGTGTGATCCGGACGACCCGGCGGGTTGACCCGGAAACCGGACGACCCGGCAAAACCCGGTTGTAACCCGTTGACTTTTATTTATTTTTTACTAAAACGACGTCGTTTTAATTTTTTAAAAAAAATAAAAATTGACCCGGCCGACCCGGTCAAAAACCGGAACCCGGGTCTTGGACCGGGCCGACCACCGGGCCGGGTTTAAAAACTATGGGTTTTATACTTTCTTGAATGTTTCTTAACAGTAAGTTTCTTTCTTTGAAACCGCTGACATCCTGGGGTGGTGGCGCAGTTGGCTAGCGCGTAGGTCTCATAGCTTCCGAGTTATCCTGAGGTCGAGAGTTCGAGCCTCTCTCACCCCATTTTTTAATTTTTAATTAATCCACTTCATGATGGGACTTAAAAACTTCACTAATTATCAATATTTCAATTTCATATGATTTTTGGGGACTCGGTTTCTATGAATGTTCACTTTCCACAGGAAGACACGTTACTTTGCCTTAAACCACAGTCATTAAAATTATTCTGGTTCCAGTTTGATTTATAGTAATGGATTGAGTGTATTAAATTGCGTCATTTTAATAGTTCTTTAAAAAAAAAAATTAAAGCAACTTTATTTTAAAAAATAAAATTTATTTTTAACTAGTTTAGTTAATCAACTTTTATCTAATTTAATTTAAAATCTAGTCTATATAAAACATAAGGTTAATAAGTCACTAAGTTGACATACTGAGACAATATATATATATATATATATATATATATATATATATATATATAAGACCAAAAGAAATAAAATAAAGTAGACCATGTTTTAACTGTGAATTCCAGAATAGCTGCAATGTAATCTCAATTTTACTTTTCACACACAAAAATTGAATTGATCATTAGGGTAAAATAATCTTTTTCATAGAATATATTTATTATTATTATATTAATCAAGGATAAATAAATTTTATAATATTTTTTTATGTATAATAAATAATTTAAATATCTTTGAAAGTTCTTGTTTTTTTAAGCTGACGTCTAGATTTTTCAGTTGTTTTGTTTTTTTATAGTAAAATAACTTTATTATCCTTAAAAGTAAAAATAAAATAAAATAAAATGGGTATTAAAGGATATTTCAATCATGGTATTTTCATTATAATCAATTTAAACAAGAGATAAATCAGCCCATTAAATATATATATATATAGCATGCATCAGCGAGTAAATGTTACCTATGTTATTTAAATGGATATATATATATATATATATATATATAGCATGCATGAGCGAGTAAATGTTACCTATGTTATTTAAATGGGGCATGCGATGTTGTACAATAAATAAAAATATTCAATCATTATGTCTTCCAAAGTGCTCAATGATAGCAAAGCTGATGGGGTTACCCAACTGATGAGAGTCTCTATGGTATAATTTTTTTCTCCTCCTTTTATTTTCTTTTTCATCTTCTTGGAATTTTGTTGATTCAACTAAAGGTAAAATTGTTTTTCTATTTATTTTTATTTAAATTATAGTTATTATTATTTTGATTAATTTTTATTTGTGTTGAATTGTTTTTTTATTGATTTTTATATCAAATACAATCTTTATTCTTTTGATTGCTATTTCTTTCCTGTTTTATATCATTTTCTTAATTGAATTTATTTTTTTAATTTTATCCCTCATCATTTTATTTTATGTTAAATTTTATTGTTATTTTTTTTTATTTTTTTTGGCTTTGGATTCTTTTTTGAATTAATTTTTTTTTTATTTCATACTTTATCTTTGGATTAATTGATGATTAGTCTTCATGTAATTATTCTAGTTTCATGATTTAGATCATGATATTAAATATAAGCATAGATTGAAAATTGGTTATTTTTTTATATATTTTTTATTTTTCAATTTCATTCTTTAACGTTGAATTTATTAAAGATGAAGTTTTTTTATTTTTATTCTTTCAACGAGGATAATCCAATTTTATGATTTAAGTTATGAATTTTTCATATTAACTTTAATTGACTTGGCCTTTTACATAATTATATTTTATTTTATTTTGGTATCATATTTGATATTTTTTTAATATTTTTAAATTGATTTTTTATTTTATTTTTTAATATTTAATTCTTGAAAATTGATTTTTTTATTTAAATTTGTTTATATGCTTTAAAACACATTAAAGCAGCTCCTAATTAAAGTCTTAATCCATTCAAAACTAGGATTAAAACAAATTGTATATCTATTTCTTTCTCTATATCGTGTTAGGTTGGTTGCCATTAATGTGCAACAACCATTGACTATTGCACCAACCATGTGTACTCATCCAAGATGTCAAAGGTTGGCAGCCACCATTGTTGAAGAAGAGCTGGAGTTGGCAGCCACCTTTGTTGAAGAAAAGCCTCCATGAATGTCTATAAATAGAGGCATATGCAAGAGAGCAAAATGAGTGAAGAGAATTATGAAAATGTGAAGAGAGTAGAGAGGAAGAGAGAGCTGCAATGGCAGCAGCCTTGCTGCCATTGCAGCAGCTGCAAGTGCAGCAAAGAGAGTTGAGAGTTGAGTATGAGAGGGTGTAATCCTCCTCCTCCATATATTTGTTTTGTATTCTTTCTCTATCTCTAAATATATTAACTTCTCCCGTGGATGTAGACGGTTTTGCCGAACCACGTTAAATATTGTGTCAGTGTGCTTGGCTCTCCTATGAGCAAGTATCAGAACATCACCGGTCGAAATTCCCAACAATTGGTATCAGAGCCTTCGGTTTAAAGTGGTGTTTGATTTTGCTCAAAAATGAAAGTTGTCAAAATTGTGTTTTGACCATACCACTGTGTAGAGGAGGAAGAGACGAAGCCACTGGTGAAAACCGCGTCGAAATCGGACGTCGAAAACCGGCGCACGCACCGGCGGGGTGACTGTCCACGTCATCAGCCACGTCAGCAGTTCTGCACAGTCATCAGACACATCACCTGACATATCAGCACTCTGACCA
>NW_011500136.1:158385-195545 GCF_000495115.2 Populus euphratica
ACTGCCACGTCAGCAGTTCTGCACACCACCTGACACATCAGCACTCTGACCAGTCAAACTGCCACGTCAGCAGTTCTGCACAGTCATCAGACACGCCACCTGACACATCAGCACTCTGACCAGTCAAACTGCCACGTCAGCAGTTCTGCACAGTCATCAGACACGCCACCTGACACATCAGCACTCTGACCGGTCAAACTGCCACGTCAGATTTGGTTGACCTATATGTCCTACGTGGATGACACGTCATTACAGCCACGTCAGCTCCCTGGATTTTGATCCTGTGTGGCGGAGTCTACGTGCAACCGGTTCTGAGATTGAATCTGGGCCGTTTATCAGGCCAAAATTGTTTTGATCAAATCTTAGCCGTCTGAAGTGCGATTTGGACGATTTCAGACTTGTTTCCAGCTAATTTGATCGTTCGGGATGCAATGGTACGGTCCGATCGTTGAGATTGAGATCAGAAATGGCAGTGATGAATTATTAAAGAGAGATTGCCCGATCAGGAGGCATATGATGGTCATCATGGTGGTCGATGGAGCTGAAGAAGAAGAAATCAAACATGTTTGCCCAATTACATGTGGTGAACTATTATGTGGGGAATTTTAATTGCCTTGAGGGAAGGTAAAATTGGGACACTCTAAACACCCGATCATGTGGACAATTTAAGGTGGAGAGTGAAATTTGATGAAGACCAATCTTGACGAATCTGAGCACTGGTAGTCTCACCAGATGTTGAGAAATCAGGTATAAAACCAGGATACCCCAGATCACTTATAAAGGAAAGCCGCAACAAAGCTAGCAAATGGTTGTATATACGAAAAGACAGTACGATGGATAGATATAGCCTAAGAAGTTCTGGCTAGGAGATTGGGTTTTAAGCGGGACCGTTGTGACCCCTCCAATCTTTCCTGGGAACTTGCTTAGTGGAAGGATTATCCATACGGTACTATTTTCGTATATGTGACAGTTTGTTATGAAACTGTTGAAGAGTAGCAGGATGACGGCACAAAGGAACAGTTGGGTTTCGTATGATCAAGGATTTGATGGAGTGGTGATTTCTCCAAGGAAGTTAGATTCGGTGACTATAATTTCTCGAGGGGAGAATTGATGAAGACCCTGATAATGGAAGAGAAATACAGCAAAGGGATAAAGATTGGCACCCTATTTAAACTTGGATATATGTTGTGACAGGATGAGCTGCTGTCAAATATAAGCAAGGAATAGGGAGAAATCTAGAGAACCAAAATTGCACGAGAGCACATGAAGATTGTGTAGGAGTACCCGGAGGATCCAACGAGGTACTATAATGAGACAACAGGTGCAAGGAGAAGAAGAGTTCCTAGATGAAGCTCAGAGCAGAGACTATGAAAAAATTGTACAACAAAAGTCTCTTGTGCTCTTGATAAAAGCAACAAGCGAGGACCTTTCAATGCATGCAAGGATGGAAGGATGAGCTGTTGCAGATGCACCTAATTGAGGGGGTGCAAACGCCTGTGATAAAAGGCGACCGCCTATGATGAAAGGCGAAGACACCAAAGGGAGTTGGTGCGGGTGGAGCTGTTAAGCAGAAAAGGCGTAGAAGCTCCAAACATAGAAATTGAGGTGGAGGATTGCGAGGAGTATACCGCAACTTTCTCTTTCTATGTAATTAGTAGCAAAGAATTTATGGAGCCACTTTGAAGCATCTTAGCTGAAGGAGGATGCGATCGCCTATAAAAGGCGAAGACACCTTAAAGAGAAGGTGTGGGGGCTATGAGATGAGCCCATGATTAGACCGCCGCATGACGACGAGCGGAGACACCTCAGGAGAAGGTGTGAGGGCCGTGGAAGGAGCCCAGTTCAAAACGCTCCAGAGCCAATGTGATGGCTTGGTATGAGTGGACAGATGGATAGCCAATAAAAGGGCTATGATGAGTATGGAGACAAATGCAGGATTGACTTTCATGGATATTGCCCCCATGCTAAAGATCAATGAGCTAGAAGACATTTGCCTTGGACAATAAGTGGATGACTTGTGGAGCATTAAGACGTGGCTGCTATGAAGGAGTAGAGGGCATGCGCAGGTTCCGGGAACAAGTTGACTCTTGTCAAGGTGGTGAGCTCGGTAATGGCATTGTAATACTCAGAGTATGAAGACAGATATGGATCAACCTTTTATGGGCTGCCCCCATGGTTAAAGGTGAAAAGCTACCTGGACTCTTGAGACTAAGAGCGAGAGACTCATGGAGAAGTAAGGCGTGGTTCCTAGGGTGGAACAGAGGGCAGGCGCAACTCCTGGATGAGTAGACTCTTGGAAGAGTGGTGAGCTTGTGATCATATTGAGATACTCAGATAATGACTGTCGCACTTGAAATATCCGTTTGAGGGGGTGTTGTAAGCCTTGATGTGAGGCTTAAGGAATCATTCTGGACTGAGCGTGGTTGATACGCTCGAAGGGGAATGTTGTTCCAGAGACAAGCGTTAACACTATTCAGATGTGATGTGGCAGACCATCTGGTTATAGTGATCCTTTTGTGTAAGAAAAGGTGTGCTTAGGTCACTCTGATGATTGAAAGGTTTGGCAAGTACCTGTAAACTTGGCTACAAAAGCTCTCAAAATGGAAAGCTTGGAAGAGCTGCAAGATGCAAGCTTGTGTTGAAGAAGAATGAGGACAGTTGCCCCACATGAATGGCAAAGGGGGTGATTGTTAGGTTGGTTGCCATTAATGTGCAACAACCATTTGCTATTGCACCAACCATGTGCACTCATCCAAGATGTCAAAGGTTGGCAGCCACCATTGTTGAAGAAGAGTTGGAGTTGGCAGCCACCTTTGTTGAAGAAAAGCCTCCATGAATGCCTATAAATAGAGGCATATGCAAGAGAGCAAAATGAGTGAAGAGAATTATGAAAATGTGAAGAGAGTAGAGAGGAAGAGAGAGCTGCAATGGCAGCAGCTGCAAGTGCAGCAAAGAGAGTTGAGAGTTGAGTATGAGAGGGTGTAATCCTCCTCCTCCATGTATTTGTTTTGTATTCTTTCTCTATCTCTAAATATATTGACTTCTCCCGTGGATGTAGGCGGTTTTGCCGAACCACGTTAAATATTGTGTTAGTGTGCTTGGCTCTCCTATGAGTAAATATCAGTACATCACCGGTCGGAAATTCCCAACAAACTACACAGAGTACTACGGCATCATATCAGGATTCATACAAGGGTAGTGGAAACACTATGCATGACATCTCATGAATTTCAGATTGAAAACTCAAGCTTATCTTAAACTCAAGTTTCATTCTACTATCATTTTCTCGTGCTTTTCTTGCTTTAATTTACTATTTCAGAAAGAAAGGTAATTATAGTTCTTTCTTTCGAATGGAAGTTTTCATAACTCATTGACAAGTATAACTGTGAGAAAAAAAGAGAAGCAATTGTTCATCTTCCATTTCAAAATTTCCTCCTAGAGTTCCAACGAACAGGTATTTGGCAGGGAAAAAACATGAACGTCGCCTAACCAATCACTCCTGGCAGTAAATAAAATACAAGAGGGTGAAATTACAAGCACTGGTTCATACAGCTTTGGGAGATGGAATCGAACAAAGGGGAAGATGAGTGATCATCTCCTGGTATGCACATTCATCTTTCTCAGTCAGTTGAACAATACCATCAAGAACAAGCACTTTCCCATATGATGTTGACTGCGAAGAAACAACTCTGTATCAGCCATGCCAAACACAAACTACACAGATGCATCAAATGTAGGTAGACTTCATAAAGAGAGGTGGGCAAACCTCAAAAACCAGGATCTCTTGGTACTCTGACTTCCCTGGTATAAAATCTCTTTCACTTCCAATGTGTGTGCTTCTCCTGAAAAAGGATGCCCCAAACAACATCTGAAGAGAAATTAAAATTTTTATTGCAGAAACATTCTTTATAGGACGAGATTTGCTGCAAAAGAGAAAATTAAAAAGAAGAAGAAGAAGAAGCAAGCAAAAAATTAAAAGAACTCTATTGTGGAAGCTAAAAGATGGCAGGTTGAACCTCTGGCATCCTCTGTCCCTAATATTATTTCCCCAGGTTCTCCTCTGTCGTGCAATGTTTTTAAATTAACTTCAGCAATTAAAAGAATCACAGAAAACGCTTGGAGATTACTATTCACCTCAAAAACTGCAGAATTCAATACAAATAATTTGAAGTTGCCAGTTATTTACTATCATCAGTAAAAACACAATCCCAGATAAGCATATACAGGATCAACAAGTGGAGATAGTATTGCATTAAATGGAAATTCCGTAAAGGAGTGATGCATACAGGGCCACATGGGGTTGTTGAAGTAAACCCTTTCGCTAGCTTTACCTGTAATAATTATCTAGGTAGTGGTCAGTGTAAAAGCTTAGGAATAAAAGATTTGTTTTTTCTGTAATTTTAGGTTTTTTTCTGTAAACTGGCTAGACGTCCTTGTTAAACTAAAAAAAACAAGGGAAAAGGAGTGTTAGCAATAGTAGCGATCAATAAAAACCAAAATTCCCAAAATCAATAACAGAAATTTAAAAAATAAGAAAAAGATAATGACCAGAGCAAGAATGAGATTCTGAGAACCACCCAGAAACAACTGTGGAGTGGCATTTTGCATCAAGCTCAGGGGCAGATGCCTTAGCCTTCAAGCAACAAGAAGGAATAGCCTTCTCTGAACTATTCTCGTTATTCACCTTCCCATCCATAGTCTTCTGGCATTCCAAACCTCTTCCTGCGCCCCCCTCCATAGATTATCCTTTTCTTCTCCGGCTCCAGTCTCTGAACACCACAGAGTCAAGAAAAATTAGTGAATACAAATAAATAAAAAATAAATAAAAAACTTTATTAGTGAATACAAATGAAAAAACAATCATGGTGGTTAATCAATGATAACAAAATCAAAGGTTGGCCTTCAAATACAATCATTCAAAACATAAGAGTAAAGATTACCAAAAAAACTGTATAATTAGTGAATATAAATTATTAAAAAAATGAATAATTAGTGAATAAATACCGCAATGACAACAGGGTCAAGAGTCATGATAATAAATAAATTCCAGATTAGTGATTGATTCAGTACCAAATAGAAAACACAAGAATATATAATTAAGACTCTAATTGGATACAGATGCCACTTTCACTGAATATCAGAGAAGAAATTATTCATTTCCATTTTTTAATAATGTCACGGCATGCAAAGTGTATAACTTAGAAAGAAAAAGAACAAGAAGAAGTCCTATCTACACAGAAATAATCTATTCAAAAAATATTAAAAAGAAAAAAAAAATGTCAAAGGCAGGGAAATTGAGAGTTGGGTTATTAATAAACAAACAAGGAAAGAAATGTCAAATTCAACTAGCACTGCCTTATTTATTGAACATGATAGCAACAAACGCGCAATAAACATAAAAGGGTATGTTTGGTTCCCAAGAAACTGTAGGAAAATAAGAAAGAATCAAGAATATCAACATTCTTTTTCCACAAACAGTAGTTTTTTTGTTTTATCGTTCTTTGAGAAATTAAAGAAAGGGTGCAAGAAACTGAATTTTCTCGAGAAACAAACAAGAAAACATTAGGGTTTACTAAAAATGGAAAAAGAAACAAAGCCTTTAAAAAAACTTCTCTTAAAAAAAGCCCAAGATTGAATTCAAGAAAATGAAAAAACTAGAAAAAAAATATATGAAAAAAATTTATAAGCAATACATAGAGATATGACTGAAAGAAAGCTTAAAAGATTATAAGAAAAGGAAGGTTATTTCCTGGTGTTAATGTCAGTGAGAGAATGTATTATTGTCAGGCTTAATCTATGATGATCAGAAAGAATGAAGGGAGTAAGCGGGTGGAGAGAGAGAGAGACAAAGAATCTCTCCCTTGTGATGTCATTCTTTTACCACCGCTCGTCGAGTGTCTCGTTTCCAGATCAGAAGCACCAATCATATTGCAGTAACCCCTCATGTATTGACATGTTTTCTTGGATAATTTTATTATAAGCGAAAATGATCAATAATGTAGTGATTTCGTAGCCCACATTTCGATTTTTTAAACATTGACATAAAATTTGAATTCTATTTTTATTTTTTTATATTGTTTTTTATGTGTTGATATTAAAACTAAAATTTTAAAAAATATATATTATTTTAATTTATTTTAAAAAAATATTTAAAAATTAATTATTACTATAATATCAAGCGTAAATTATATCAAACAATTTAATTACTAAGAGTGTTTATGACAATAATAATAAAAATAACTTTTAAATCATAACTAAATAGCTCCTAACAAAATTGAATAAAAATATATTTAATAAAAAAATGAACTCAAAATATTAAAAAAAAATTGAAGGTAGGTGTAAAAGTTATAAAAAAAGAGTTGAAGTTTTCTAAAATAAAAATTTGTGTCTTTTAATTATCTTTTTTATTCAAGTCCAAATTTACTTTTAACAGAATATATTTATACTTTTTTATTCAAAATCTAAATACACAATTTAATTAACTTATAAAAGTTATATCAAAGATAATTCACGGTGCCAATGTATTAATATAATAGTTAATAAAATATAGATTCAAAACTCATACTTGCTGTAAGTAAAATCTTATAAATACTTTAATTTTGATGTGATTAGTGTGTGTTTGATAATATGGTGTAAGATATTTTTTAATTAAAGTATTAAAATAATATTTTTTATTTTTAATAATAGCATATTAAAATAATTAAAAAACATATAAAATCATCAATTTAATATTTTAACATCTGAAAAGTAATGTGAGAAGTAGAAACTAGAAACTAAAACCATTCAAGAATATCACCAAACATTAAAAAAAAAATTAAAAACTTGATATTATGAGCCAATATACACCATATATCTATTTTTAAACTGATTCAAATAAATCATTGCTTTTACTTTCTATTTGCTTGTGATGTGATAAATGTGGATCATACAAATTATATAAATTTTGTTTGGAAATATTTTTTTATTTTATAAAATTATTCTTAATATAAATATATTAAAATAATTTTAAATAAAATAATAAATTTAAAACAAACAGAGTTTTAACTGCAATCCCTAGCTTTCCTTGTCAGATTTAGCTTGTTGCCTAAGGAGAAACGATTTGTGCAGTAGCTGTTGCTGTCCTACGTACAGTTTCTGAGATCGAGTACACAGTGGTAGTACTTTACCTTGAGCTTCCATTTTCATTTTCGTGGCTCTGTGTTTTTCTCAGCTTCACAGTAGGAATGGTCCCAATGTGAATGATGTGATTGGATGTCACCTTCATTCGATGCTTGAGGCCAATGGCATTGCGCTAGACGAGTAGAAACTTTGAATTTTTTTTATTCCTGAAAGTGTGTTTGTTTTGTGTTTAAATATTTTTTAAAAAAATTAATTTTTTTAAATTTAAATTATTTTAATATGCTGATATTAAAAATAAAAAAAAATTGTTTTAATATATTTTGGAATGAAAAATACTTTAAAAAATAATCACAACTATAATTTTAAACACTACCTAAAAATTACACTTTTAAATTATAAAAAAACTCATTTTCTAAATAAATTTATAAAGATATTAATTTTAAAACTAATCTCAACATCAATTATAAAACTACCTACTATTTTTTACGTGTTGGAAATGTTTTATTGAAAAAAAATATTGGATATACAAGATATTTTCAAGTTTTTTTACATAAAAAATTCAAATTTCAAATAAAAGATGTTTATGCAAATATCTAATTAAATAGATCAATAATCATCAATATAAATAAAAAATTATCAACAATAACTAAAAGAAAAATTGGTGAAATTAAGAGATAAATATATATCAAGATATTTAATAACATAAAATAAAATATTTATCCAGTTGTATTTACTGAACTTATTTATTTAAATAAATAAATAATAATAGAAATAGAAACACAAATAAAACTAATTGAATAAATTAATGTCCTAAAAAATATTATGCTAGGCTGAATATACAAGAAATATTATTTAAAAATAAATATTTTTTATTTTTAAGAATAAAGCTCATTTGTATAAAAAAATGAACTAAAATAATATTTTCAAAAATCAAATGCAAACAAAATATTTTTTTTAGAAAGAGACCTTATATTTAAAAAATACTAGAAAACTTAAGGCTCAAGTAATAAGACTGGGATAAACTTATAGAAAATCAATTTAAGATAATCATAAAATCTTTTTTTTTTAGAATGACAAGATGTCTAACAATATTAACTTTTTAAACATGTAGCTCAGGTCATTAACTAGATCAAAATCACTAAAAATGAAAAAAAACATAAAACTCAATCTTCGGCAAATCAAATGTTGATGATGAAACCAGAAAAAAATCACTTACACAAAAAAATAAAAAAATAAAAAATTAAGAGAATAAGGGTGAAGATAAAAAAAAAATAGAGCAAAAATAAAAACTTTCAATTGGAAGGTTAAATTGAAATGAAAAATAACTTTAAAAAATAAAAAAAATAAAAATAATTAGGGTCAAATTAAAAAAAAAACATAAACTTTAATTAAATGATGAAAATGAAAACCAATAAAACTTTAACAAAAAGGACACTGAGAAAAAAAAAGAACCAAAATGAAAAAAATACTAGAAATTATAATTAAAGTACTAAATTGAAAACAATTTTTTTTTCTAAAAGGCATAGGAATAAAAATAAAAAAATCAAAAGAATAATAACTGAGATTGAAATAAAAAAAAAAAAAACAAAAATCATGTACTATTCTTAGCAAAGGAGAGAACAGAAACGGAAAAAAATGAACATCGTCTACAAATCACTATTATATGTTATCATGCATTGCACCATGAGAAATAAAATGTGGTGTTACTTCCAAAAACACAATAAAAGTGCATGTTTGGCTACTGTGTGACGTATCCAGTGGTGGAGGCAAGGGGTTGGCAGCAGCCCCGACCCTTACAAGAAATTTTTTCTCCAATCCCCTTCCTTGTAAATATTTTAAAAATATTTAAAAATTTAATTTGGTTCCTCTTAATTTTTAACTTGTCCCCCCTTAATTTTTCTTTCTTGCTTCGCCCTTAGATGTATCATGTGCCGCCTAAAAGCATTGATGCCGCCCAAATACTAATGTATAATAAGCATAACTCAACAGCTTTCTGAAATTAAAAAAAAAAAACAAAAATCATGTGCTTTTCTTAGCAAAGGAGAGAAAAGAGACAGAAAAAAATGAACATCGGCAACAAATCACTATTATATGTTATCATGCATTGCACCATGAGAAATAAAACATGGTGTTACTTCCAAAAACACAATAAAAGTGCATGTTTGGCCACTGTGTGACGTATCCAGTGGTGGAGGCAGCGGGTTGGCAGCAGCCCCGGCCCTTACGAGAAATGTTTTCTCCAATCCCCTTCCTTGTAAATATTTTAAAAATATTTAAAAATTTTATTTTGTTCCTCTTAATTTTTAACTTGCCCCCCCTTAATTTTTCTTTCTTGCTTCGCCCTTAGATGAATCATGTGCCGCCTAAAAGCATTGATGTCGCCCAAATACTAATGTATAATAAACATAACTCAACAGCTTTCTGAAATTAAAAAAAAAACAAAAATCATGTACCTTTCTTAGCAAAGCAGAGAAAAGAAACGGAAAAAAATGAACATCGGCTACAAATCACTATTATATGTTATCATGCATTGCACCATGAGAAATAAAATGTGGTGTTACTTCTAAAAACACAATAAAAGTGCATGTTTGGCCACTGTGTGACGTATCCAGTGGTGGAGGCAGCGGGTTGGCAGCAGCCCCGGCCCTTACAAGAAATGTTTTCTCCAATCCCCTTCCTTGTAAATATTCTAAAAATATTTAAAAATTTAATTTGGTTCCTCTTAATTTTTAACTTGGCCCCCCTTAATTTTTCTTTCTTGCTTCGCCCTTAGATGTATCATGTGCCGCCTATAAGCATTGATGCCGCCCAAATACTAATGTATAATAAGCATAACTCAACAGCTTTCTGAAATTAAAAAAAAAACAAAAATCATGTACTTTTCTTAGCAAAGCAGAGAAAAGAAACGGAAAAAAATGAACATCGGCAACAAATCACTATTATATGTTATCATGCATTGCACCATGAGAAATAAAATGTGGTGTTACTTCCAAAAACAAATGTGGTGTTACTTCTAAAAACACAATAAAAATGCATGTTTGGCCACTGTGTGACGTATCCAGTGGTGGAGGCAGGGGGTTGGCAGCAGCCCCGGCCCTTACAAGAAATTTTTTTTACAATCCCCTTCCTTGTAAATATTTTAAAAATATTTAAAAATTTAATTTGGTTCCTCTTAATTTTTAACTTGGCCCCCCTTAATTTTTCTTTCTTGCTTCGCCCTTAGATGAATCATGTGCCGCCTAAAAGCATTGATGCCGCCCAAATACTAATGTATAATAAGCATAAGTCAACAACTTTCTAAAATAAAACAAAAAAAAACAAAAATCATGTACTTTTCTTAGCAAAGGAGAGAAAAGAAACGAAAAAAAATGAACATCGGCTACAAATCACTATTATATGTTATCATGCATTGCACCATGAGAAATAAAATGTGGTGTTACTTCCAAAAACACAATAAAAATGCATGTTTGGCCACTGTGTGACGTATCCAGTGGTGGAGGCAGGGGGTTGGCAGCAGCCTCGACCCTTACGAGAAATTTTTTCTCCAATCCCCTTCCTTGTAAATATTTAAAAAATATTTAAAAATTTAATTTGCTTCCTCTTAATTTTTAACTTGGCCCCACTTAATTTTTCTTTGTTACTTCGCCCTTAGATATACCATGTGCCGCCTAAAAGCATTGATGCCGCCCAAATACTAATGTATAATAAGCATAACTCAACAGCTTTCTCAAATTAAAAAAAAAAACAAAAATCATGTACTTTTCTTAGCGAAGGAGAGAAAAGAAACGGAAAAAAATGAACATCGGCTACAAATCACTATTATATGTTATCATGCATTGCACCATGAGAAATAAAATGTGGTGTTACTTCCAAAAACGCAATAAAAGTGCATGTTTGGCCATTGTGTGACGGTGGAGGCAGGGTGGTAATTTGTGGGGTGAAGAAAAAAAAGAAGCTGAAGGAGCCGATCTAAAGATCTCCTGGCCATGCACCCCCCCTAAGCAATCGTTTGATTGCCACACACCAACGTGTGCAGTACATGTCAATCACTTTGTTTAATTAGTATTAATATTTATTAAATAACTAAATTACCTTGAAACTATTAACTTGATTATAACAAAAAAAAAACAGCCCATTAAAATATGTAAAAGCTCATGAATGTTAGTCAAAGAATTATTTTTTCTTAGAAAGGTATTTTAATTAAGAAAAGAAACATATAGATTTGTTTTAATAAAAACAAAGGCACAAAATAATAAGACATATTGTTGACATATTGTGACATGATACAAAGTAAAATATTTCTTTGAAATTGTAGTGCATGATATTTTTAAAAAGGTGATTTTTACTTGAAAATAAATTATATTAAAATCATATAATATTTTGATATGTTAGCCAATTTAATTTTTTTAATCTGTTTATACCAATATATCAAAATCATCAAAAAATACTATAAAAAATTAATTTAATATTTTCCAAAAAAATATTTTAAAAAGCATATAAAAACAAAGCCATTAAACTCCCAAAAATATTTTTTTTAATTTTTATTTATTTATTTATTTTTGTTAATGGTAATTGATCTTTTCAATTTAAATTAAAAGTTTTTAGTATTTTTATTATTATTTTGATGTGATGATGTTAAAAATAAATAAATAAAATATTAAATGTAATATATTTAAAAAAAATTCAAAAAACAATTGTTATCATAATACCAAATAGGCAAAATTAGATAATCATGGTAGCTTATGCTTATATGATAGATCAAAATTAAAATAATATATTTTTTATTTATAAAAATTTAATTTTTATTTATTTTATATATAAAAATATATCTAACTAAACAAATATTTTTTTTTTGAATCATTTTTATAAAACCATGTTATAAAAATCGAGGACCATTACACATGCTAGGGCAAGTTTAGCAACTATAGAGGCCTGTAAGCAATTTGGACTTTTAGTCCTTTTTCTTAAGCTTAAAGGCGAGTAGATGATGCACAGCTCCAAGTTGAGGTAGGAGCTTAACCAAGTATAAAACATATACTGCATTCCCTTCAACTCTACAAGGCCTTTGCTTAATTCACTGTACTGGAAGTAATAATAATTATTTTTTAAAAATTATTTTTGAATAAATTAATAATCTAAAAATACAAAAAAAAATATTAATTTAAAATAAAAAATAATTTTCAAACACAAAAATAAACAGAATCATATTTTAAAAAATCATATTTATTGTATCTAGTTAAGTAACTGATTTGATTCAAAATTCTTTTTATGATTGATTAATTTTAAAATAATATTATTTTAATTTTTTTAAATAAAACAACATCATTTTAAATAAATAAATAAATAAAATTTTTGAAACAGATCAGCTTGTATCTCAGCTAAGTCATACAAGTTTCAAGATCTATATATAATTAAATCACTAAAACTCGACCTTAACGAAACTCCAAACCCTTAAATTAACAAGTTAATCATTCAGATGTACCAATTGCGGTTCGGTAGAGCGATTAGACCGCATTTAGATTTAATCAAATAAACTAAATCAAACAAGTTTGATCAAATTAAATATATTCAAGAAGATCCATCTTCAAATTCGGCCTGAACGAAAACTCCAAAACCATAAATTACCAAGTTAATCCGGTTCTAACGTAACCATTAGTTGGTGATCATCATTCAGTAGTACTAATTGCCGTTTGGTAGAGCGATTATACTGCTTTCGAAAATACTTTCAACTTGAAGCAGAAAGTTTACGATCCATCTAGATCTAGTTATAGTATTTCAAAGTCAAATACAACGAAAAAAAATATAAATATAAACAGGTACTATACTGTACGCATACGTATGTTAAATACTCTATATTAACAGGAAATGCTGCTGCGCTTCTTTAGCTCGACAACGATCACAGTGATGTTATCTTTACTACCCCGAGCCATTGCAAGCTCGGTTAGCACTGCCGCTGCCTCAGCTGCGCGACAACTCTCGCTCACGACTCCCTGTGACTCCCTCCTCCTCATCCGGCCACTTAGACACCTCTTTGTGACCCGGCATGCGAGTTCGTTGGCGATGACATCCCAGAGGCCATCGCTGGCTAGGATGAGGAATTCATCATCTTCGGTTCGTTCAATCACGGTGACATCTGGTTTGGATGATACAAATGGTTTGAGATACTCATCGCCTGCACCAGGATATTAAAGCCTCGTGAGGAAGGATTTATAATAATAATCATAATAAAATCTACAGAGTACAGAAGCAATTAATTTAATAAGCTTTAGACATACCTATGGATCTAGAAGTGGCAAGAACTCCAAGAATACGGTGTCCATTCCAGTTTATAACCCTTCCACCTGCCGCCTCAACCCTCTCCAACTCATCAGGTCTGTCGGGCTTTGCCAAAAAGAGGTGTCAACAGAATGTTCATTAATTCTTATACATTTATATTTTTACAGTAGCAGTGTAATTTACAGATTCTGATTTCATTTTCCTTTTGAAATTTAATATAGGACCTTGAGTTAAGATAAAAAGGTGACCGTCCCATTTGATTATCATAATATTCTATCATTATCAAATGATTTTTACTAACTAAACAACAAACAGCACCCTAAAGACAAATTTTATTGAACATTACCTTATGATCAACAGACAATGGAGCAGCGACCCCATTTTTACAAATCACAGCTCTGGAGTCCCCACAATTAGCTACCACAACCTCGTCCTTCCCAACCACCGCAACAACCGCCGTGGACCCAATCATCTTATTCTTCACCACCTCCTCATCCATCCTCCTAAAACAATCTTCCATCAACTCCTCCCACTCCACACCACTAACCCCTTTCTTTCCGAGATTTCTCTCCATTATCTCCTCCACAATAACTCCATGCAACCTCTCTTTACAAGCCTCTGCCACAAGAGCCCCACCATGTCCATCATAAACACCAAAAAAATCATACTTCTTTTCACCTCCATTAAAACTCAAAAACCCCAACTCCACCTTCATTGTATCCTCCATCTCTTTCCTCCTCCCTATAACCGAAGCTGATCCATAAGACGAAACAAAGTCATCTTCCAAAACAACATCATTTCTCAGAGATGTTAACGACAAAGACTCTTCCTTTGACTCATCACAATCGTTAGCTTTTGCACCAAAGAATTCTTCTATCTTATTCGCTTCTTTCTTATCTTCACCCCACAAATTACCGCCCTTCCTCTCAGTGCCACCATCCCCAACATCCCCGCCGGAGATTGTGAGATGGGATTTACTATTTTGACACGTGTACCTACCCTTCCTCTCAGTGCCACCATCCCCGCCGGAGATTGTGACATGGGATTTACTATTTTGACACGTGTACCTCATTCGCCGGATCTTTAATCTTCTACTTGATTCACTTCTCGCTGTAAGCTATCTCAAAAAAATCGCTAAGTTGTCGCAACGGACCACAACACGAACAAAAAAGGGAAACAAATCAGTCTTTCTAGTGTTACCAAAACAATCCCCACGAAAAGCAAAACTCAAAGTCTTGGTGCCGACTCCTTCATTTGCATGCATAGACGAAGAAAGCTTTTTAGTCGTAGACAAAGAAAGGCACTTACACCTAAATATAAACAAGTTAGCAATGGTGATTAACTAAGGGTGAGGCCATTGATATTTTTTGGTCCACTTGGACACTGCCACATGGGATGTATAAGAGCCGCGGGTGAAGATATTGTAAGAGAGACGTGGAGGGTGGAGATTGAATAAGGAGTACGTGGAGGGTGGATATGTGAGTTCGAGATTCGATGCGGTGGAGAGTGGGACCCAAGAGGGTATCGTGTTGTTTAATTAAAGTAGTGAGAACTTGGGGTTTTGGATGTTTTCGTATCTGACAAGGAATTTTTAAGACACGTGTTTAATGACGCAGAGTCGCGTGTCCGATGAACTGCTGCTTTGACTATCGGTGTCGGTTATGAAATTCTGTGCTTATCTTAGTGGACGGTTGCTATGTAAACGTTAAAATGTGCTCGGTGGGTGCGTGTACAATAATCGGAGGCATGCCGTTCGTTGGGAGAAAATTTAGATGTATTTAAAAGTGTAACAGTGATTATTTTTTTAAGATGATTTTTATTTGGAAATATATTATAATAATATTTTTTATTTTTAAAATTAATATATCAAAATAATCTAAAAATAAAAAAAATATTTTTTTTTAAATCACTTTTAAAATATAGAAATAAACAAACTCAAAATAGTAAGATTTTTTTAAAAATCATTATTGGAATAATTATAATTTAAAAGATGATTAAATGAGTTAAAAATAAGAGGCAAGAGGGAAAAAATATATAACAGATTTTAAAAATATAATACAACTTTAATCACAATAATTTTAGTATATAACAATAAGTTGAATCTAATAATATAATAAAAAGTTATTAATAATGTAGGGTGGAAGCAAGGGGCAAGCAAGGCCAGAACCCTCTAAAATAACATTTTTATTATTATTATTAAGTTGAATCTAATAATATAATAAAAAGTTATTAATGATGTAGGGGTGGAAGCAAAGGGCAAGCAAGGCCAGAACCCTCTAAAATAACATTTTTATTATTATTATTGGATAATTAAGTGTGGAAAAGATTTTTTATTTTATTTTAGAAAGGTGAGTTTTTTTACAATAATTAATGTGATTTTTCAATTTTATTTTCTTTAAATTACATTGAGAAGCCCTAATATAAATCCTGCAAATATAAAATTAATTATTACTTTAAGCAATAAATCCTGCAGCCAATCAAAAAAAAATATAATATAAATCATAAGTAAAATTTTTCAGTTAAAAAAATAAAGCAGGGTCATCAATAAATTTATCTTTCATCAAATAAAACAAGGTAACTTAAATTTAAAATCTATTTTTATTTTGTTTTGAGATGTTTGTTAATAATTTAATGAGGTTTATATATATATATATATATATATAAAATTCTACCATTTTTGCTTCATTTTTTTCTCATATTTGCTAGTTTTACCAATTATTTTTAAAATTCTTGTTATAATGATTTTTTTAATTAGTTAGATATATTTTATTGATTTGTTTTGATTATACTTGAATTTTTTTTATGTTTTGTTTTTAGTAGTGCCACCAAAATTATTAATTTTTCCTCACGATATATGTTTTAATTTTAGGTTGAACCATAAAAAAAATAAGAAAAATTTGATTTTTTTTTTAAATATTAATAATTCATAACCCGGTGAACTAACTCTAATGTGTAATGTTGAAGTTATGGTTAGGCAGCTTCAATGTGCTTCAGTTTACAAAAAATTCGCGTTGATTAGTGAAAATCATTCTTTTTTATTTTCTACTTTATTTTAAAGTTTATCGAACATAAATAATATTCTGTTTTAGCTAATGCTTCTTATATACTTTGTATGTTTATATTTGATAGGTATAAAGACCAACAACATTAAAGTGATGAATATATTATGAATCTAAAATTAACTTCGTTGCTTTGATTCAATTTAATATTGTTTCAAATCTTTTATCTTATACAAGGGTCATTATATATTTGTAGTAAGTTATTTTAATAAAACTTAATTATACATGTTTTTTTTTCTTTTTACAACTCATGTATAATAAATTAAAATAAATATTATATTTTGTTATATTAATTTTGGTCCCCCAACAAATAATCCTAGCTCCGCCGAATGATCAAAGTAAAATATATATATATATATTGATGATTTTTTTATATTACTTAATGCATCTCATCAAAATGCTTTTAATAATTGTAAAGATGAAATCATCGATGATATTATTCTATATTTTTTCTTTCTTTTTTCATTTTTTTTTCTTATCTTTTTATTTTAATAATTTTTTAAAATATCAACTTTTAAAAAGCCTATATAGTTATTTTTCAAAATCTCTTTAACCAGTGCTATTTTTTTTTTAATTTCTTTTAATCTCTTTTATTAAATGGAGTTATTTTTCAAAATCTCTTTAAGCAGTGCTATTTTTTTTTTAATTTCTTTTAAACTATACATTTCAGATATTTTTAATCCATTAAATTTATTTATATGAATGATATTAGAAAAATTATAAATAAGTAGTCAAAAAACAAAAAACAAACACATTTATGTATGTATGTATAATTGGATTGATTCTGTAATTCAAATTTTTTTATTACATTTTCCCGAGAATTTATTTTTTAAATAAGTTTGAGATATTTTTGATAGTGTTAGCTTCTAATTGGAGGCAATTTTCGAAGGATAAATTTTCTAAGATACCCTTCAGAAACGTCAAAGGTAATGGTCAAGTAGAACTTATGTATTTTTTTTTCTAATATAGTTTATTGTATAAAAGGGCTATTAAAAAGAAGTGATTTTAGGATCATGAAAATGTTATAAAAATAATCAATTAAATTATATTTTGATTCGATTATTTATTCAATGACATGAAAATACACGCAGAAATGGATGTCTATAGTTCTTTATTTTGAGCCCATCTCTTTAGTTTTAGTTTTATTTATCTTTTTCACATAGGTCGAGATAAAATGTATCGATTATCCCCCTTGATTTTTCTAACCTTTCCCTTTGCTCCTTGATAAAATGTATTAAATAGATTCAAATAAAAATACATCAAGTTCCCACTAATATCTATGGCTTCACTACTGCAGTCCAAATATATTTAGACTGAAGATACAATGAAAAATACAAAATTATCAATGAGAATATTGAGGGATGTATACTGTTATTAAACCTTCTTCTAACTTTGTTACTATTAAAACGGTCATGTTTTTTATTTCTTCATAAGCTCTGCTTATCCATCCATGAAGATTAGCAGTTGAAGAATTTTTATCAAGAACATAACTAGTAAGTTTACAAATTCCAGGCCAGTCAACAAATGGCAAATGGAATCTTCTTGTAGCTTTCTTGAATGAACAAACGTATACTACATTGAGTTCTCAATAACTTTCTGTCAAACAATGTGAATACATTTACCAGTAATCATTGCAGGAGCAGGTTCCATCCTTGAAATGATGAAATCTATTGGCATCCCTTAACACTATTTCTTTCCTTCTGACAATAGAGAAGTATTTGAATGCTGTGTGACAATCTCCGCAGACGCGAAGATTTTTGAACACCCTTATAGGTCTAGATGTGGGTGTGCTTATAAAACCATATGCAACAGCAATTTTCTCACTGTGCTGGAACAAGTATTGCTCCTTCTGTTCTTCTTCCACATCATGAAGAACAAAATCTGTGCTGGGAATATAGCCTAATTCCTTTATTTTTAAAGCCAATTGATCTAGTTCATCATAAATCTCTTGTGCTTGTGGGTGTGAAGTATCCCCAACATAGAACTTGTGCACCTTGTTTTCTACTTCTATCCAGCTACAACCAGCTTCTTTAGTCAAATTTCTCTCCTTCATTTTCTTTCTGATTTTAGCCACCTCTTCCCACTGACCAGCTGAAGCATGCAAGTTTGAAAGCAGGATATATGCTGCCGGATCATTTGGATCCTGCTCAAGAATCATCTCTGCAGCATGTTTCCCGAGATCCATGTTGCCATGAACTCGGCATGCTCCAAGAAATGTTCGGAGGACCAAGGCATCGGCCTT
Organism: Populus euphratica; assembly: GCF_000495115.2. Lineage (NCBI taxonomy): Eukaryota > Viridiplantae > Streptophyta > Magnoliopsida > Malpighiales > Salicaceae > Populus > Populus euphratica. The sequence continues at coordinate 177,082 of NW_011500136.1, forward strand.
GAAGGGCATCGAGTTAACAAGCTCCATTGCTTCTTCAAGATGTCCTGATCGACCCAATAAATCCACCACACATGCGTAATGTTCCATTCTCGGAACAATCCCATGTTCTACCTTCATTGACTTGAAGTGTTTCAATCCCTCAGAAATCAAACCCACATGGCTACAAGCTGATAAAACAGCAATATAGGTGACCTCATTTGGGCTCACACCTGCTTCTAGCATTTTATGGAAGGTTTCCAGAGCTCTTGTTGCAAATCCATGTTTTGCAAACCCTGTGATCATTGATGTCCAGGATATAACATTGCCATCTCCCATCTCATTAAAAACTTGAAAAGCAGCTTCTATATTTCCACACCTAGAGTACATGGAGATCAGAGCATTACAGATGTGAAGGTTTGACTTAAAACCTGATTTCAGTATCCGAGCATGGATTTGCTCGCCCTTACCAATTGCTCCAATGCTAGAAGCTCCACTTAAGATACTAGCAAACGTGAAAGCATTAACCCCAGTCCCTGGACCCTCAATTTCATTAAACAGTTCAAATGCTTCTTCAGAATTCAAACTCTTGGCATATGCATTAACGATCGTATTATAAGAAACCAAATTCTTCTCAAACAGAACATCAAAGGCTTTCCTAGCATTTTCCATGTTACCACACCGAGAATACATGCTAATAAGAGAATTCCCAACACAATTAATTGACGCAAGCCTCAATTTAACCACAAGTGCATAAACCTGTTCACCAAGCCAAATATCAGAAAGATTTGCACATGCCTTGAGAACGCTAGAAAATGTGAAATGGTTCGGTTTAACTTGTCCCTGAACCATTTCCAAGAAGAGTTCAATTGCTTCCCTATCACACCCTCCACTCTGCACATATCCCGTGATAATTGCAGTCCAAGACATAACATTATGAACTGGCATCCTATCAAACACTTTCCTAGCATCATCAACAGACCCATCCGCCACACACTTTGCATACATGTCCACCAAACTACACCCAACACAAACATCCAAATCCAACCCTGACTTCATAACCAAACAATGGAATTGCCTCCCTAGCGACAACAAACCCATTTCAGCACAAGCCGAAACAACCCCACTTAACGTAAACCTATCTGGGACATATCCACTTCGAACCATATCTAAAAACAAACCAACAGCATCTCTTGAAAATCCCAATTGTTGAAACCTAGTTATCATCAAAGTCCAAGTAACCACATTTCTCTCAGGCATTCTATCAAACACCTTATAAGCAGATTCCAAATCACCATTCCCCTTCACAAACATATCAATCAAAGCACAACCCACACATACATCAGAATCAAAATACCCTGTTTTTAACAAAAACCCAAAAATGATTTCCCCAAGCGAAATGTTCTCTTTGTTCGAACATGCCCGAAAAACCCCAGTAAAACAATACTCATTAGGATAAAACCCACATTCAAGCATGTCAAAAAAAGCACTAATAGCCTCACATTCTTTCTCATTATTAGCATAACAAGAAATCAATGCGCTCCATGAAACCAAATCTCTCTTGTTTCCCATACTTTCAAAGATTTCATGTGCTTGTTGCCAATCACCACATTTTGAGTAGAGACTGATTAAAGAGTTCAAAATGACCGAGTCAAGCTCGAGTCCCGACTGAGTCAAACGATGATGGACGAGGTGACCCAGTTGGTAATTATGTGACCTGATGCAGGATTTGAGGAGGAGAGAGTAAGTGATGAGGTCTGGGTGGGCCCCTTGTTGGGACATTTGATCAAGGGTCGAGATTGCTTTCTGGAGATGACCCGCATTGAGGTGGTGAAACAGACGGTCCTTGAGGGAGTACGAGCTGCTGTCTTGGGGTTTGAAGGTTGTTGACGATGGAGGTTTTTGGCGGGAAGGGTGGTTGGTGGGTTTTGGAGAAGGTAGAGGGATTTTGGCGGGAGATGAAGGTAGAGAGAGGCTTATCATTGTTCGTTATGACAATCTGATGTCTGAAGAGGTCCTTCAGTTTGGTTATTATGGAGTAAATTCTCTTAATCCCTCAGTTTTGAACATTGTTATAAATTAGTCCTTTAACTTTTATCATTTATTGTCTTAGGTTATTAGTCCCGTCGCATCTCCAAATTCCATGTCTTTTCCGTGCAAAATTTCACTGTACAAACGAGAAGGAAAGTAAATCTGGATTGAATTATCTTGTTCGGCCACTTTATTCAACCTCTTTCTTTAGCCTGCCATTAACAGCATGCCAAAACTATAAATGTCAGCTTTCCGTGAAATACTTCAACGTTTTAATAGAAACAAATCTGGTGCTATGTATCTTTTTTTTTTTTTAATTAACGTGGGTGTCCGAGCCAGCTTACGCGCACCATGACTAATCCTACGGGTCCTGAAGTTAACGACTATGTAAGCCTTCAGTGACCATCATATGAGCAATCAAGGACTCGAACCTAAGACCACAGAGAAAGCAAACCCCTTGATTCTAAGTCCTTACCACTTGGACACCACCTAGATGCCATGTATCTTGTTGTTCCGGTTGCTGCAGTCAGAAACAGTGGTGCTGCTCGAAGGATACAATTTAGCAAGTCCGAAATCAGAAACTTTCGGAGTGAAATTCTCTCCAAGAAGAATGATGTGTAGCTTGATGTCAAAATGCAGAATCTGCATTTCACAGCCCCGATGAAAATATTCAATCCCACCAGCCACCTCAAGAGAAATCTCATACATTTTTTGCCAACTCAAAAGGGTATTTCCTTTTCGAGATAGAAAACATTTACCGAGAGATCCATTAGGCATGAAGCCATGCACTGAAGGACGCGTTGATCACTCGTCACAGAAACCAACGGGCCTAACATGGTGAATCCTTACGAGAAAAATTAGTATTGAAAGAAAAAAACCAGGAAGAAATAAATAACAAAGAGCGCTTGCGGAACGTTAGATGTTGGCTTTGAGTGTTTGAATAAAATAGGCACTTAGCCGACTTAGTTAGAAATTAATGAAAATCCTAAAATAATAAGAAAAATAAAAAATTCAAAAATATCTAGGAAAAACTAAAGAAAATTACAAACAACTTAGGTTTAGTTTTAAGACCTTCCCTACCTGAACTTTAGCCGACATTGTTATAAAACAGAGTGGTAAAATTGAAGTATGATTCAATGATTAGATAAAAAATTATGCATGTTTTTATTAGAAAAATCATTTGATGCGTCTGAATTTTTTCTTAGGCTTAAGCTCATCCATTTAGTTCATAATTCATGTGATACCGAAAAAAAGAGAGATTTAAGAGAAGTAAGATGGGAGCAGTAAAAAGTCGAGGGTTAAAAGAAATCGAGTTGAAGAGGAGCGAAAAGAGATGAAAAGGGAGGAGATTAGAGGGTTGAAAAATCAAGATTAACAAGTTTAATCCTTTTTTTAACCTGGAGATTAATCAAGAAAAGAATACATGAGAAAAGTTAAAAGCAATATAAACTACAATCTTAAATGATAAAGTGCAAAAACCAGAAAAATGAAATTCAACTAATCAAAAGATTAAGTGATTTATGGGCCACATTGCTAAACAATGATGATATATAACTTGGATCATGCTAGCTCAAGTTGTTGTTAATGTAGCTTGTATCATCGACGTTGTTATGTATTTAATTAGCTGATCTTCTTCTCCCCTCTCTGTTTTGTTTCACCGTCACTTCTCACTCTTTTGATTTTTCTTTGTTTTTATACTGTCATTTTCTTTTAAGATAACAAAAAATAAAAATAAAAGGACGAGAAAATAAAAGTAGTAAGAAAAATTTTAGCAGAAAACACCACTCAATTTCCTTGTTTCTTCTTGTCTCTGTTTTTCAAACTTTGATGTGCAGATGGAGTGTAGATGGAGACCACACTAAGGCTGGATCGATTAGGATGAGCTTTTCCTGTCGGTTTTTAGTATTTTATATATATATATATATATATATATATATATATATATTTAGAAAATCTTGATATTGTAACTGCAAGATATTAATAGGATTCTTTTTTATATTTGCTTTTTATATTTTTAGTATGCCAGTTGTATTAACTTTTATATATATTGTATCTAAAATCCTAGTTGGTTGAGGAAGTTACTAATTTATATGGACTAATCATTCTAAAATACAAAACTTGATGCTCCTTATATTTTGATTTTTTACTAGTTTTATTTTATAATATTCTTATTATGGTTTATTTGAAAACTTTATTACAAGAATCTAAATTCATATTTATATGTTTATATATTTATTATTATTATATTATCTTATGTATGTGTATTGTTCACTGAATTGTTGAACTTATTTTTATATTATTTATAGTTTTTATGCTTATAATTTGCTAGCAACTTGTTATTTTTTACCTTTAGAGTTTGTTCTTTAATTGTAATTAGTACTTTTTGAGTATGTCTAGTTAATAATTCGCAATTACAAAAGTTTGTATTTAACTCTTAAATTATATTATAAACTAAATTTTATATTAGTGTTTTGTTAAACAATGCTTGAGTTATTTGAAAAAATAAGTTTGTATGTAAGTTTAAACCTATATGCTAGTCGTGGATCGGAAATTGGGTTGTGACATAATATCTTATACCAAGATGTATAACATTTCATCATTTCCGGATGAAATCATTAGAGGAAACAATAGTTTTCCTTTGAATTGGACCAGACCAGAATGTGGATTTTGTGAAGAGCAAGGCAAGTACAGTAAATTGAAGGCTAACACTTCCATGCTTGAAACTGAATGTTATGACAAGCCCAAATCAACTAGAGGTATATTCATACTTCCACATTGTATGATAGTTTTGCAGTATCTTATGATTCTTCCAAGTTCCGTCAACTTTACAAGCTAAAAGAAACCATTTCTATTTCAGGAACCACAAGAAAGATTGTGGCTGCTGGTGGGTTGTCTGTGCTTTCCGCTTTTATGCTGTGTTAATATTTTCTTGCCTGTAGTAATTGTGTAGAAGACATGGATTCTTGACTAGTAATTTTTTTATGCAGTTACAACTATTGGTTCGTTTCTTCTAGTACTATTGGTTGTTGCATTCTACCGCAGATTAAGGTCTGACAAAGCAGCAAACAGAAAACCAATAGAGGGTTGAAAGATTTTGGAGGATTATAAAGTTCACAAGCCTGCAAGATATTCATATGCCGATATCAAAAGGATTACAAATGACTTAAAGGAAATTCTGGGTCCGGGAACTCGGAAAAGTGTTTAAGGGAAAGCTTTCTGTTGAAATCTTTGTTGCTGTGAAGAACTGTTTCGACAGGAAACGGGGACGAGTTCATTAATGAAGTAGGAATAATGGGAGAAACATGTCAACATTGTTCGCTTAGTTTATGATTCAAAAGGACCCTAGTTTATGAGTACCTTGCAGATGAATCACTATAGAAATTTTACTTCAGTTCTTGGAAAGAGTGTACCTCTCGGTTGGAAGAAGCTTCAGGATTTTTCCCTTTGGCATCGCCAGAGGCATCGAGTATCTTCATCAAGGATGTGACCAGAGAATCCTTCATTTTGACATTAAGCCTCAGAATATCCTGTGGATGAAAATTGCAATCCAAGAATTTCTGATTTCGGTCTGGCAAAATTATGTTCCAAGGTTCAAAGTGCTGTTTCCATGACTATAGCTTGAGGGACTATGGCCTATATTGCACCTGAAGTTTTCTCTAGGAACTTTGGGAACGTGTGCTATAAGTCTGATGTTCACTGTTTTGGGATGGTATTGCTAGCAATCGTTGGGGGCAGGAAAAATACAGATGATACAGCAGAGAACACTGGCCAAGTATACTTCCCAGAATGGATATACAACTGTTTAGCTGGAGGAGAAGAGCTGAGACTCGGGATCCAGAAAGCGGAGGATGCAGAAATTGCAAAGAAACTTGCGATTGTAGGATTTTGGTGCATTCAGTGGCACCCTATGGATCGTCCCTCAATGAAAACTGAAGTTCAAATGTTGGAAGGAGAAGGAAACATATTTGCAATGCCTCAGAATCCTTTTGCCTTTCTGGTGCAGGAAGAATGAATGCAAATATGGCTAGCGGACAGCTTCACCATGACCTGGTTGCGATTCAGAGATGGAAAGTAAGATCATGATTAAGCCCAGCAATGTAATTTTTCTTCCACTAAAGGTTCTGAACTAGTTTCCAAAAGTGTAATTTTGCATGACATACCATACAATAAATTAATTGCACATATATTTCATTTTTTTACTAAGTTTGATGGGCATCATGGTGAGGCACATGCCGTTTCTTACCTGAAGTCAAGTTAATTGTTATAGGCTGAGCTCTGCAGTGAAGGTAACCTCAACACTAATACACATTAGAAAATTGCTCAAACTAAGAAGAAAGAATTCTCAGCAATTTTGAGAGAAAAATCTCTGCCAAGGAATCTCACTATCCTCAAAGTATGTACATGAGTAAAATTTTTGCAGAAAGAAGGTAAAATTGAGCCTTTACAGATTAGTTATTCAACCAGAGTTTACAAGTAAACTAATTGTTTCATTCGAGTCAAATACCATAGAAGATGAACATGTTTCGTCTGTAGAGTAAGTGTAATTCGGAGGTGTTTCATCTGGAAATAGAACAGGTTTTGGAGGAAATTCTAGGCTTTCAACATCTCCTTCAAGCATCTCCACAACTTTGTTCATTGGAGGACGATTAATAGGCTTCATCTGTATGCACCACAGCGCCACTATAATCATTTTCTTTGCCAATTTATTTTCATCTTTTGTAGCATCTCCAATTTCAACCCTTCCATCAACAACTTGGTTGTAAACCCAATCAGGGAAGTAGTTTTCGCTGTTACTCTCTGTCACCGGATTTGTATTCTGTCTCTTTCCAACCATTTCCATTAACAACATACCAAAACTGTAAACATCAGCTTTGTAGGAAACACTACCGATGTTTTTGTAGAACAATTCTGGTGCTATGTATCCTATTGTTCCTCTTGCCGCAGTAAGCATGACAGTGTTGTTATTTGTAGGATACAATTTAGCAAGTCCAAAATCAGAAACTTTTGGAGCGAAATTCTCATCAAGAAGAACATTGTGAGGCTTAATGTCAAAATGTAGAATCTGCATGTCACAACCTCGGTGTAGATATTCGATGCCACGAGCCACCCCCAGAGAAATTTCATACATTTTTTGCCAGCTTAAAGTGGTATTCCCTTGTCGAGATAGAACATATTTGTCAAGTGATCCATTAGGCATGAAATCATATACAAGCGCACGCTTTGATCCCTCAGCACAAAAGCCAATTAATCTCACAACATTAACATGGTGAATCCTTCCAATTGTCGCTACTTCATTGATGAAATCTTGACCATTTGCACTGGACTTGTCCAGCATCTTTACTGCTGCAAGATGTCCACTACGAAGCTTCCCTTTATAGACAGATCCATAGCCTCCTTGACCTAACCTTTCCTTGAAACCATTGGTTATCTTCTTAATATCCGAGTATGAGTACCTTATGGGTGCAAAGTTATTTTGACTTTGCAAAAATTCTTCAATAATGTCATACATCGATAAATGTCTCCTTAGCCATTTATATATCAAGAATGCGAACACAAATGGACTGCACAGTACAGTTCTCACAATGATGAGTCCCGCTGTGTAGTAAAAATTTCAGGAAAAAGAAAGTCAGCTGCTATTGGCATCTTTGCCTGCTGGAAAATATGATTTAAACTTATAATCCAAAGAAACAGAAAGGCTCTTACCAATCATCATCAATATAAACCACCAAAGTGCTGTAAGAACAAAATAACATTAATCAGGGGAGTCATAATCAGATAGCTGAAACCCAATTACACTATCTTCTAAACCAAATGCAAGCTGAGAAAGGGAGGGGCTAGAAACATTGTCCTCATGAAATACTCACCCTGCCTAACATGATCACATGTTTGGCCTACCAATGCATAGACTAAGAGGCTCCTGTTATTTTTTGGTATTTATGCATGCTGTTGCAGCTTCGTTTTCGAAACCATATCTATAAACAACGGATAGCATCCATTTACCATTCTATCAGGTCCATAGGCATTGTGAGCTATTTTCCATCTCTAAAATTCACAGCCAAAAATGACCTCTTTAAAGACTAAATTTTTATCTACATTATGATGACATCTTGTGGCTAGATAAACATTTTCTGCAGAAATTTTTCATGGTGATGTGGGGGAAGTGATCAGTGCTAGCTGCTAGGTGTATGCTTATGCAAAGCAAGAGCCAGTAATAAAATGGAGAGAGAATCCTTACATCTGATTTGGTTGATTATTTGTTCAAATATACCTACACATTACGAAAAACAGATAAAATCAGCAAAAAAAGAGGGAAGATAAATCTATAACAGAACAAGAGTGCTGCGATTATAAACGAAAATGGAATAATTTATGACCAAGTGGCTCAGTCGGTGCCATTAACTCTACCAAGATTGTTTGATCAAAACAAGGTTAGTATTGTCAAATATGCAAGGAATTCAAAGTTTCAGCTGAGCTATGATTTTTCTTGAAAACAAAGGGATCCACACACGGTAAAACAAGACAGTAATTGCTTACTTTCTGTGGGACAGGGAAAACCGTCGCTTGGGAGGTAGCACTTTTCTTTTCCTTTGCAAATTCCACAGAATACTTCTTTCCACCAAAGCTCAAATCCATAGACAAGTCTATTGTGGATGTCCATGTAGGAAATGTTTCTGTAATCTTTTATCAGCAACGATGACATAGCAATTAGCTCCACTTTGCACAAGTTCTCCACATATGACAAATTGGCCTCAATTAGAACATAAGAATTTGTTACATTGATGCAGGGAGCAGTATCCATATAAAGAGGAGACTTCACCGGATTCGCACACTTCATGAACATCATTATCTTCTGTGATTCATTACTGGGTGACCAAAAGGAGGTTCGCCAATCGAAAGGGTCTCTGTAACTGAAGTTGCTTCCTGTCAAAGAATGCTGAGGGAGAGAGGAGCAGTTACCCTTATTAACGTTGGAATCAACAACTCTAATTGTGGAGTTATTGTAATTAATAGACTGTACAAGGTATCTTCCTGAATACATGTACAGGACTGTCTGATTGTTCTCACATGATAGCTCGTAGAAAGAGAAACCACAGTTTGGTGGATCCCCTTTTAGCCTAAAAGGCAAGCTGATGTTATGGAGACGGCCACAAGAAGAAGGAGCACAAACATGATTAGTCTGTGATCTGCAAGTTTGGACTTGGATACATATGATGAGAAAGAGAACAAGAGCTGTGCCTGTGTGACTGGCAAGGAGGATCTTTGTTGCAGACATCTCAAGAAAGTCAGAGGTTCTGCAAGTACGGGGGCATGAAACGTGTTGATAATGTAAAGGCAAGGGCACCTCTTTGGAGCTTAGAGCATCTCCAGTAATAAAAAGTTAGAAATAAAAAAAGTATTATTTTAATTTTTTTTAATTTACATATTTTAAAAAATTACTAAGTAAAAAACTATTTTACTTTTTTTATAAAAATATTATTCTCATGTATCTTACAAAAATACTTAAATACTATTTATTATAATACTATTTTTTATTTTAATTTTAATTTGTATTTTTTACAAGATTATTCTAATTAATTATTTATTTAACGAGTTTATTCATTTGACTTGTATTATTTTTTAGTTTTTTAATTAATTATTTTTAAATTTATTATTTAATATTAAATTTATTAAAAATAATTTGGGTTATTTTTAAACCTATCAAATTAACTCTAACATCCTAAATTATTTAAATAATTATGTATTTAAATATAATAAGCTCTTTTAAAAAGCTATTTGTCAATGGAATACATAAAATAAATAAAAAATGTTTACATTATTCATAGTCATATTATCAAATAAGATGTCTGCCATGCGCACAAATTAATTCAACGAAAGTCAGAGGTTCTGCAATTACGAGGGCATGAAATGTGTTGATAATGTAAAAGCAAGGGCACCCCTTTGGATCTTAGAGCATCTCCAGTAATAAAAAGTTAGAAATAAAAAAAGTATTATTTTAATTTTTTTTAATTTACATATTTTGAAAAAATACTAAACAAAAAAATACTTTACTTTTTTTATAAAAATATGATGCTCACGAATCTTACAAAAATATTAAAATATTATTTATTGCAATACTGTTTTCTTATTATTTTTTTAATTTATATTTTTTATAAGATTGTTTTGATCAATTATTTATTTGACAAGCTTATCCAATTAATTTGTATTATTTTTTTATTTTTTTAAATTTATTATTTAATGTTAAATTAATTAAAAATAATTTAAATTATTTTTAAATATGTTAAATTAACTAGATGATCCTAAATTGTTTAAATAATTATATATTTAAATATAATAAGCTCTTTTAAAAAGCTATTTGGCAATGGAATATATATATAAAAAAATGTTTACACTATTCATAGTCATATTATCAAATACGATGTCTGCCATGCGCACAAATTAATTCAAACTCGACTTAGTTTTTTTTTCCCCATTTGGTTCATAAACAATCGACTATATTCCCTGGTTTGGAAAGGTATCCATTTATTTTTATTAAAAAAAAAAAAAAGGCCTATGGATATTGCAATTTAAAATGCTATTATTGGAGTCCCTTTCAAAATTATTGGGATTTCCAGCATCTGGGCAGCGTTAGCTGATGCATCTTTAAGAACAAAAACAAAAAACCCATATTCATAAAGAAAATCATACATGTGAGTTGTGGAAAATGCAAAGGTGACAAATTTGACTACACTTTCCCCCACCCTTTTCTTTAATGGATCCATGGTTGACTTCTTCTTAGCAGTTCCCCATCACGCCATTCACTGCTCCAAGAAAAAACAATGGTATTCGCTGCATCTGTGTGCACCACAAGGCTACAATAATCATTTTCTTTTCTTTTCATCTTTTGCATCTTCAATTTCAAGTATTTCTTCGACAATTTGGTTATAAACCCAAGGGGGGAAATAGTTTTCGCTGGAAATCTCTGCCACTGGATTAATGTTATTTCTTTTTCCAGCCATTTCCAATAACAACGTTCCAGAACTATAAACATCAGCTTTATGTGATACTGTTATAGATATATTCTTTATTGATTGCATAACTGAAGAGAGATTTTCTTTTCTCAATCAAAACTAATTGAGTAACCAAAGATCAGTTTTGATTCTTATTATAATTCTTGTAACAGTCAAACAAATTCTCATATATATATATAGCTGTATATTGTAAACAGAAGTAATAAGAAAAACCATTTTCTACATGGTATCAGCCTAAACCTACGATTCTTACCTATTTCTCTTCTTTTGGTGTTTCTCTTCCTTTTCCCTTTTTCTTTCTCATGGCCACCATCTCTTCGACTCTCTCTCGAAATATTGCTCAACTCACCAAATTTACTGAAACCAATTATCTCACCTGGCTTCGGTAAATCAAACCTTACCTTCACGATGCCAAACTTTGGGGATATGTTGATGGCACCATTCCTGAACCATCTCTTACCATCCTAACTACTGCTACTGACACTCAATTTGTAAGATCCATTCCTAATCCTGATCATGCTAGCTGGTTGATCATCGACCAACAAATTGTTAGCATCCTTACCACTACTGTAACAAAAAACATTGCACAGCTTACCATTGGTTTCGACATATCAAAGGCAATTTAGGACTGTCTTGAACGTCACTTTTCCTAAAAGTCTGTAGCCGGTACAACCAATCTCAACATGCAACTTCTTGATCTCAATAAAGGCACTCAATCTATTGACACTTATCTTCATCATGCTAAATCAATTATTGATGCTTTGATTTCTATTAACAAGCCTGATCTTGATGAGAATTTGGTCATCGCCACTCTTCATGGTCTTGGCCCTAATTATCTCATGCTTCATATCATCCTCACTCAAAATCCTCCGCTCCTAGATTTCACTAAACTTCAGGCTTGAATTCTCTCTTTTGATGCTCAACAATCTCTTCTTGCTGATTCTCCTACAGTCATTGCTCTTTTCAATCACAGCCAAACTCCCTCTACCCGTCATGATTACCGCTCTAATACTAGCCATTAATTTCCCACTAGTGGTCATCCCAACAATGGTCGCTTCAGACGTGGTAGCTTTTCTCAACAGCGTGCCCCTCCACAATCACAGGTTGGGTCTTCTTTTCCTATACAATAACAACATGTGCCTCTATTGGGGCCATTTACTTCACCAGCTAGGGCTGCTCATATCCATTAAATGGTATTCTTGGCCCAGCACCTCAATGGTGTCCCAATTGTCACTCAAGTCACTATGAACTTTCTCAATGTCCATATAGATTTTCTGGTCCAAACATTGCCACTCTATTTGCTGGTGTACATTATGCTGCTGATCCAAACTGGTATCCAAACACAGGGGCAACTCATCATATGACAACCATGCCTATTAATAATTCTTAACCTTGTGGTGGGCCGTATAATATCTATATGGGTAAAGGGAACTCAATGTCCGTTTTCCATACTGGTAACCTTCCCTTTTTATTAGGCTCTTCCACCTTTACTTTATAAAATGTCTTCTGTATTCCATCTATTTGTAAAAATCTTTTATCTGTTGCTCGTATTACTAAAGATAATCATATTTTCTTTTTCTTTATACCTGACTTCTATCAAATCTATTACTTATACACTGGATGTCTATTGTTTTAAGGCCCTTGTAAAGATGGTTTGTATCCACTTACTCTATCAAGCATCTCTACTTCTTGCAAGCCATTGCTTCTGTTCACTCCTCCATCTAGCAAAATTCATTTAGGTCATCCGTCATCAAATGTCTTTGCACGTCTAAGTACTACAATTAATTCCAAATTATCTTTTCCTTTTTTTTTTTATCGAGACTATGCACTTAGCAAATCTCACCAATTACCTTTTAATACCGAGACTATGCACTTAGCAAATCTCACCAATTACCTTTTAATTCTAACAAAGAGACTGCTATCACTCCTATTCATTCTATACACAATAATGTGTGGTCCTGCCTCTACTATTTTTGTAAATGGTTTCAAATATTATATTTTATTTATCGATGAATACTCACTACACTTGGATTTACCCCATATGTTATAAAAATGAAATCCTCACTTATTTTCAAACTTTAGTTGCCGATATTTAAAACATCTTTCACCAAACCATTCAATTTCTTCAAAGTGATAATGAGACAGAATATGTCAATAATGCATTTTCTCATTATTGTAAATCCTTGGAAATTCAACAAAGACTTTCTTGGCCCCACACACCACAACAAAATAGCTTTGCTGAACATAAACATCGTCATATTGCTACAATGACTCGCAACTTCCTCACTTCTGGTACTCCACATAATCTTTAGGTTAAAGCTGTTTTAACCTCTGTTTACCTTATTAATCTTCTTCTTACACCCACTCTTTATTGGGATACTCCACATACTCGTCTCTATGGTAACCCGCCTTTCTATTCCTTTCTTCGGGTTTTTGGATGTTTTTGTTTTCCTCATCTTGGGTTTTATGTCTCTAATAAACTTTCGAGTCATAGCATTGAATGTGTTTTTCTTAGTTACAGCTCTCAACACAAAGGTTATTATTGTCTAGATCCTACCACTGGTTGTGTCTATATTTCTAAGCATGTTATTTGTAACGAAATAATTTTTTCTTATAAATAGTTGTAGGCACATTCAATTCTCAATGCTGGCCTATTGGAATTCACACTTTTGTCCAGTTCAGAACTCTCACAACTTGTTTCTTCTGGTCTAAACTCACCTGCTGATAACAACAACTCTCCTTATCTTATGTCTCAACTAGAGCAGCGTGAAGTGGATGTTGAATTCTTGATTATAACATTATCGGCTCCATCCCAGTCTATAGCACCCATAGCCGCCCTCATCCTCACTTATCAGTGCCGAAGTTCATTACATCCAATTACTTTACAGATAGAATCCACCTCTATGTAGCCATCTGTCCCTGATGCAATTGTTCCACGACTGGTCTCAAGTGATCCTTCTCTTGTCTCTAATCCTCTAGCATCATCCACATCTTTATCACCTGCTCCTCAGTCTCTTCCTGTGCCACCAAGAACACTACCCTCTCCACCCAAGAGGATATGTCTACAACATAATATTGTGCAACCTAAAATTCACACGGATGACACTATTAAATATCCAATTCCTCTTGCTCTCCTCACTGTCATTGAAAATACAGAGCCCACATTCTACACTCAAGCTTCTAAACATGTGATATGGCATGCTATAATGGCTGATAAAATCAATGCTTTGCTGAAAAATAAAACTTAGACATTGGTTCCTTCTTCTTCCTCTCAAAATCTTGTTGGCTGCAAGTAGGTATTTCAAGTAAAGCATAACCTAGATGGCATAATTGAACATCACAAAGCACAACTTGTGGCTAAAGAATTTCATCAACAACAAGGTGTAGACTATATAGATACCTTTAGCTCTATTATTAAACTTGCAACTATTCATGTAATGATTTCTCTTGCTGTATCTAGAGGTTGGTCACTTCGTTAATTGGACGTTAAGAACGCCTTCCTTCATGGCTTTTTTAAAGAAGATGTCCATATGACACAACCACTGAGATTCATTAATTAGTCATAACCATCTCATGTTTTCTAGCTCAATAAGGCCATCTACGGCCTCAAGTAAGCTCCTCGTGCATGGTTTCACCAAATGACATGCTTCTTATTATCAATTGGCTTTGTTCAGAGCTTGGCTGATTCATTTCTGTTTATTTTCCAACACGAGTGTCATACAATTTATTTTCTCCTCTATGTTGATGACATTGTAGTCACCGATAGTGATGATCAACTTTTACATAGTTTTATTAATGCTTTAAGTCGGGGCTTTGACATCAAAGATCTTGGAAATGTACACTACTTTCTCGATTTGCAGGTTACATCTCAAAATAAAAATGTTCATATCGTTCAACTCAAATATGCATATGATATTCTCTTGAAGCATGATATGCGGCTTAGTAAACGTATGAGTACTCTGATGTCATCAAAGGATATTCTCACTTATAATGATGGTGCTCTCCTCCCCAATCCATCTGTCTTTTGTGAAATTGTTGGATCCTTATAGTACTTGACAATCACTTGCCTTGACATTACCTTCGTTGTTAATTTTATTGCTCAATTCATAAGTCAACCACGCATCCCTCATTTAATTGCTGTTAAGCACATACTTTGCTAGATCAAAGGCTCACTTGACCATGGTTTGATCTTTGGTCCTCAGCACTATCCTATTTATCTTGGTGCCTATGCTGATGCTAATTGGGCTGGCTGTTCAAATCTTGTCGTTCAATGTCTGGTTATCTTGTTTATTTTGGCACTAACTTGGTCTTTTGGTGCTCTAAAAGGAAACCTACCATTGCTCGTTCCAGTGCTGAGTCTGAGTATCATTCTCTTTTCCATGCTCGTGCAGAGTCTACTTGGTTAGCCTACTTGCTCTATGAACTTGGTGCTCATATTAAGTTTCTCTTTCTCTTGCATTATGATAACCTCAATGCTACGTACATGGCTTTTAATCCTGTATTTCATGCCCACCCTAAACATATGGAACTTGATTATCACTTTGTTCATGAGAAGGTTGCACTTTGAAGCCATCGTGTTTGCTTTATCCCTTCCATATATCAACTTGCCGATCTGCTTACCAAGCCTCTTTACAAGAATCGTCATGTTCTTTTTACTCACAAACTTGTTCGCACAGGCCCATGAAGTTTGAAAGAAGATGTTAGAGAGATATCCTTTATTGATTGTATAACTGAAGAGATATTTCCTATTCTCAATCAAAACTAATTGAGTAACTGAAGATCAGTTTTGATTCTTAGTAATTATAGTTTTTAATGTTATTTATAATTCTTGTAACAATCAAACAAATTCTCATATATATATATATATATATATATATATATATATATATAGTCGTATAATGTAAACAAAAGTAATAAGAAAAACCATTTTCTACAGAAACATTGTCAGTGTTTTTATAGAACAACTCTAGTGCAATAGATCCTATTGTGTCTCTTTGCTACAGTAAAAGTGATAGTGTTGTAGTTTGTAGGATACAATTTAACAAGTCCAAAATCAAAGACTTTTGAAGTGAAATTCTCATTAAGAAAACACATTTTGAGGCTTAATGTCAAAATGTAGAATCTACATATCATAATCTTGGTGTAGATATTCAATGCCACAAGCCACTCCTAGAGAAATTTCATACATTTTTTTCCAGCTTAAAAGGGTATTCCCTTATTGAGATAAAACATATTTGTCAAGTGACTCGTTAGGCATGAAATCATATATAAGCACACGATTTGATCCCTCAGCACAAAAGCCAACTAGTCTTACCATATTAATATGGTGAATCTTTCTAATTTTTGTTACTTCATTAGTGAAATCTTGGCCATTTCCACTAGACTTGCCCAATATCTTCATTTCTGCAAGACTTCCACTACGAAGCTTCCCTTCATAGACAAATCCATAGCCTCCTTAGCCCAGCTTATTCTTAAAGCCATTGGTTATTTCTTAAAAATTTTTGAATAAAAGTATTTTATTGGTTTGAAGCTATTCTAATGTTGCAGAAATTCTTCAATATTCTGATACATTAATGTATGCCTCCTTCGCCACGTGTAAATCAAAAAGGCAAACACAAATGGACTGAAAATTTTTTTGCCTTCCAACAATTAGTGCCTTGTGCAGTAAAACTATCAGTGAAATGATTTTAGTTGCTGTTCGTATTTTTTACCACTTGAAAATTATGTGATCAAAAGAATTTATACGATTAAAAGAATTTATGCACTCAAATATAAAAATTTTAAGTTTTTACCAATGAGCATCATTGTGAGCCAACATTCTACTGCATGAACATAAAAATAATTAGGTGGGTTAGATATATTAAGTTGAAAGCTAGTATATTTTCCCTACCCCATTCTACTACCATCTAAAATAAATGATTGGATAGATAAGCTAGGGATAGAAACTTTTTTCAGTTTAAGATTAAGGTTTTATTGTTGTTTTATTGTATTTTATAGTATCTTGCTTTTAGATAAACATGATCATTGCAGTTGCTACTCTTAATTATGCTATGAGTATTTTAGATCGTTAGGCATGTGTAAATCAAAAAGGCAAACACAAATGGATTGAAAAATTTTTTGCCTTCCAACAATTAGTGCCTTGTGCAGTAAAACTATCAGTGAAATGATTTTAGTTGTTGTTCGTATTTTTTACCACTTGAAAATTATGTGATCAAAAGAATTTATGCGATTAAAAGAATTTATGCACTCAAATATAAAAATTTTAAGTTTTTACCAATGAGCATCATTGTGAGCCAACATTCTACTGCATGAACATAAAAATAATTAGGTGGGTTAGATATATTAAGTTGAAAGCTAGTATATTTTCCCTACCCCATTCTACTACCATCTAAAATAAATGATTGGATAGATAAGCTAGGGATAGAAACTTTTTTCAGTTTAGGATTAAGGTTTTATTGTTGTTTTATTGTATTTTATAGTATCTTGCTTTTAGATAAACATGATCATTGCAGTTGCTACTCTTAATTATGCTATGAGTATTTTAGGGTAGATGATTCTTGATTTTACTTTTCGTGAAAAAAAAGAAGATAAAATGGATGGATCTATTTGATTATACTGCCAATAATATATGTAATAGATGACAATATAGTAAAATTAGCAAATCTCACAAGAAAATTATTGAAGAGATAGTTATCCCTACCTTTTGAGGGGCATGGAAAATGCTGGCCTAGAAGGTTGCACCTTTTTTCTCCTCTGCAAACTACACAATAAATTTCATTTAAAGAGAGCTCGAATCCGTAAGCTAGTTTGTTGTAGATATCCATATAAGAAATGTTTCTGTTATATTTTATCAGCATTGATGATATAACAATCAACTCCACTTTGCACAAGTTCTCCACATATGTTATATTAATCTAAATTAGAACATAAGAATACATTCCATTAATGCAAAGAGCAGTGTTGTAAGACCCAAACTTTTGGCCCAAACTTAAACCTAAGTGAGCCCAAACCCAACCTAAGTTAACCTAGGTATTTAAGAAAGAGTTGCAAGAGAATTTCTTTTCTCTCTTCTAATTCTTGAAGCCACCATGACCCTCCCCTCCTCAAACCAAAGAGTTTAGTTTTTAATCTTGTGTTTTTGGTTCAAGAAAGGTGGAAGTAGCAAGTAAGTGATTCTTTTTGTATTACTTTCGATTATAGTTTGTTTATGGAATGATTAAAGAAGAGATTAGGGTTATAAGGATTGAAAGTTTATATTGTTAAGATTGATTTATGATTATTAAGGGTTTAATATTAGGTGATTAATTAATATGTTGTTGAAAATAAGGATTTATGAGTTAATTGATTTAAATTAACTTTTATGGGTTAAGAAATTCATTTTAACCTTGCTGGAAAATCTGGACAGAATGGTCTTGAGGTTGAAGATGACCAAATTTTATTTTGGTCCTT
>NW_011500136.1:195781-241325 GCF_000495115.2 Populus euphratica
AGGTGTTATCTGGTCACCTTCGGGTGTCATCTGATCTCTGACATGTATTCCATTACATTATGATAATATGATTAATATATATATATCAAGATAAATCATCTTGTGAACTATTAATATAAATATCTAAAATATATATTAAATATTATTCCCTCACTGAATTGGTTGAACTCACCCCTCATTCTTAATATTATTCCAAGTTCTTAGTTTTTGATAACAGGTGGATTTTGTTGAGTGTTCCTATTTCTTCAGTTTTGGTCGGTATGCCTCGATTGTTTTATGAGGCTTTCCTTTCCTTTTAGTTTTGATTCGATGTCTTAGACGCTCTATTATTACCTCGTTTTAATTAAGTTTGGATTTTGACAATGTAATGAGTATTATGGATTATTGTTTTTGTTTTAATTACTTATGAAGAGTTTTGAACTATCTTTTGGGTTCATCAGTTTTGAATAACATAATATTTCTGAAGATTATGAAATGTTGATGCTGCGTATTTTTGAATAACTTGTTCTTATGCTACGTATTTTTGAATAACTTGTTCTTTGATATGTCCGTTTTGAGGTGGGGTGTCCTTTCGACACCACTCCTGCATTGCCGGTCACGGACCTGGGATTCAGGTCGTGACAAGTGTTCACATAAAAACAAGACTTCACCGGATTTGCACACTTTATGAATATCATTAGCATCTGTGATTCTTCACCGAATGAAGATAAAGAAATAGGCAGGTTATAAAGGTCTCCATAATTAAAGTTGGTTATGGTCAAAGTATAATGAGAGAGAGAGGAGCAGTTGTCTTTGTTAACACGGGCATCTGTAACTCTTTTTATGGAGTTGTTGTTATTGATTGACTATACAAGGTATTTCCCCGAATATAAGTGCAGGAATGTTTGATTTTTCTCACAAGCTAGCTTATAGAAAGAGTAACCACAGCTTGGTGGAACCCTATTTAGTCAGAAAGGTGAGCTCACTTTTCGAATATTGCCATAGGAAGGAGAATAAAGATGACTAGTCTATGCAATGCCAGTCTGGACTTGGAAACTTATGATGATGATGATGAGGAGGAGGAGGAGGAGGAGATGAGGAGAAGAAGAAGAAAAAGAGAATCCATGTTGCAAACATCTACAGAGAGAGTGAGAGGCTCTACAATCTTTGATGCATGTATAAAACCTTTCTATAGTTTCTTTGAACATACCAATTTTTCACCCTATGTATAAGAACATAAGATAATTTCAACAAAATAATAAAATCTGTAATTTCTATGTAACATTTTACTTACCATGTATATATAATCATCAAAATCCTGATCTATATCCCTATCACAAATCTAATTGAATGTCAATCATTGATTTTAAGAGCCAAATCTTTAGGCTCATTGATTTTACTTACCATGTATATATTATCATTAGGCTCTAATAAACTCTGTAATTTATCTGCGAGTACTAATCCATAAATCTGATTTGATCATGTAGATCCAATTGAATGTCAATCATTGATTTTAAAAACTAAATCATGACATTTCAAACTCCAATGACTAGAATGTATCGTTATAAACTTACAAGGATAATTGAATATTTTTACACATCACCTTCCTCAAATTTCATGCAAATCCCTTCGTTTAATAACAGTAACAAAGTCAAATCAAATATCATTACAACAACAACGATCCTCTTACTTCTAAATTCATATAAAACCATTAAATTTTCAAAAATTTCTAAAAAAACATTAATGCAAACAAAGTATAAGCATATACGAACTTCAAGAATGACAAGGTGGAGTTTGTTCACACCTTCAACCCTACTTCCCTTGTTGGTTTGGAAAGGTGAGGGACCCCTTCAAGAATTTTGATGGGGAACCTTTTGCATATGGCCAACATTAGATAATAATATTTCATTGTTACTTAATATGTCCTGTAACTAATTAGTGAGTTACACATGGTATTATTATATTCATAGAAATACATATTTATTATTAATAAAATCTTAATTTATTTTTAGTATTCATATAATATTATATTAATAAATCTAGAATAAAGATAAAATTCACGACTTAAAAATATTTTGTAAAGAAAACTATAAAGTTGTTATAATTATGATATTTATATTGGA
This sequence comes from Populus euphratica, assembly GCF_000495115.2. Lineage (NCBI taxonomy): Eukaryota > Viridiplantae > Streptophyta > Magnoliopsida > Malpighiales > Salicaceae > Populus > Populus euphratica. The sequence continues at coordinate 197,884 of NW_011500136.1, forward strand.
TCAAAGCATTGTTTCTAAAATGTTTATGGTTGATGCTTTCTTAAATACTAGATATTTATTAGAGCCTTAAAAACTAATACATATTATATTTATTTTTTTAATGAAAGAAACAGTTATTCTCAATAGATAAGGTATAAGGAATACCTCAAACTAATATGTAAATATTTATCACAAGACATGTACACTGAACTAATTTACATGAGAATTTCATATGAAAAGATCACATATATCTATAGAAAGACTTATGTAACGGTACGTTATGTAAATGATTTTTAGACTTCAGATCGTTAAGTCATTTTATATAGAAAACATTATGTTTTGATCATGTTACATGTTATTTTAATTGAGATAATGAAAGGACATATATTAGGTATAGCATAAACTATATAAAGGTATTTGAATGATTAAGAGATAATTTATCATTCTAAGTTAATTAAGAAAAGTATTTTATCTGTTCTCACATAGTATTGACTGAGAATCCTTGGCCAAAGTGGAATGAGATTTTAAAACAGTTTCAAGTCTTATTTAAATGATTAATGACTATTATGTATAAAACAAATATGATTTAACAATGCAAATATACTATTTTCTTTAATGTTAAATTGAAATATTATTGATGAAAGGATATTGATTACACTAAGAAATCAGTCACTATAAAGATTAAGTTAAACCACTAATGATTTTTCTAATATTTGGAGGATCATGACACGTTGTTAGATGATGCACTTAATCTTCAAATATAAATTAATCAATTGTTTAATTGTTAATAAATTAAATTGTTTAATTTATTTAATTCTATTTAATTATAATTATAATTTATATTTGAACCAACATATTAGAAATCTAATGAATTATGCATATTAAGAATTATTAGTCATAAATTAAATTGGGATGATTTAATTAAGTATGACTTGATTAAAATATATTTTAAAATTAAGGACTAAAATATAATTAATACACGAATTATATATCTAAACCTAGAAAAATCAAGTAAGGTCTTGATTGAGTTAATTTTTTTATTGAGTTAATTTTTTAAATTATCTTGAATTAATATATAAATATTATTCATATAAAAAATTGATTTTTTTATCAATTTATAGGGTTTTTTTATTTTCCTATAAATAGTGAGTTATGCCTCTTATTTTTAAGAGTTATTGTATATTAGATAGAAAAATTATAAAAATATAGAATTAGAATTAGTACTTTTAGCATGGCAATCTCTCTTTTGTGAATAAGAATTTAAAATATTTCTCACGGGTATGTTGTGTGAATTATCATTGAAAGTCGGACAATTAAATGACTTGTAATTTGTGACAATCCAACTTTTAAAAAATTATTTAAAATTAAAAAAATCAAAGGTTAAATAATTCTAAATTTATCTAACAAAATCATAAAAACCCCTAAATAATTTTATTTTATAATTTAGTTTCCACTGCATGTCATATTGAGAGGCCAGCATTTCCATGAATCAAAAACACCATGTTCAAGAAGAAAAATGACACATAATTTAACGTTTTTTTAAAAATCAATTTAGTGCTGCCTCTAGGGATGGATCGTGGAAGAAGGCATATTGCTCATCTTTTTCGCGGAACATGACCAGCTTGACTATATTTTTTCCGTATCCTATGGTCACAAGAGTTAGTGCTTTCTCGAGGTGACAGATTTGACTCCGGACACTTCCCAGCACCACAACATCGTTACCACACGCGGAAAAAAATAATATATATTTTTTATCTCAAATTGAGAAAGTCATTGAACTATTTCAAGTCAACTAATTGTGTAAAGAGCCAAACCACAAGTTACAATCTCAAGATAACAACATCATTTGCAGCGCAGCTGAGCTCAAAAGAACTTGTCTTTGGAAATGGATCTCTCTGTAGTTGGCTTGTTGATGCTGGTCCTTGTAGGTCATGGAGTTGGCCTTCCTGATCAACTCCTTCATGATCCGTGCCCAGAAGCGTGTAAGAAAGACGGTCCAGCCATAAGATTTCCATTCAGGCTCAAGCTCAAAGAAAAGCAGTCAGATCACTGTGGCTATCCTGGGTTTGAGCTATCCTGCACGGACAAGAGAGAAACGTTGTTGCAGCTACCAAATTCTGTGAAGCTATACGTCAACAAAATTGACTATGCATCACAGTTGATCTTTGCTGCTGACCCAGATAAATGCCTTCCAAAGCAACTCAGAAACTTCAATTTGTCTACATCTCCTTTCAAGTTTGGAGACATGCAGCAGGATGATTATGCATTTTTCAACTGTACATCAAGGAAGGGAGATACATATCGGAAACTGGCTTGCCTTAGTGGTCCTGGATATGATATTTTTGCCTATAGCTCTGATTATCTCATCAGCTATACAGACCTGACATCTTGTACTAAGATATATAATCTTTCATCAGTTCCATGGGAAATCATCAGGCAGGAAAAAATAATGCGTTTGAATTGGTCAATGCCAGCATGTAGACTTTGTGAAGCACAAGGCAAGTTCTGCAGAAGGAAGAATGAAAATGCTAGCCTTGAAACTGAATGCTATGACAAGCCTAAATCAAAAGAAGGTATGGTCTTTCTTACACCATTCTCAGTTCACTTTTAAGCTTTTGGATTAATTTTTTGGTTAATAAAATCAAATTTTTTTATGAGTTCTTCAAGTATTAGTAATGAAACATATAGTATCCATGTCAATTTGAACAGAAAAATAAGTTTAAGTAATCTTATTTGGAAATAAATCAGTCCAATTATCAGTAGATTGGGTAGTTGATAAATGATAGGAATTAGGAATTTCTGCTAATTAGTCCTGATTTGCATAGAATCCATGGATTATGATTCTCAAATGCATGCTGTAAAAGAAACTGATGATACCATAAATTTTCATTCACAGGCATCAGGAAAAAGATAGCGGCTGCAGGTGAGAATTCTGCGAATATAGCATTTTCAACTTGTTTCCTTATCTTGCAACTTCTAAACTATATTGATGACTTCTTGATCACAAATGTTTTATTTGCAGTCGCGACCGTGGGTTCGGTTCTTCTATTACTGGTATTTTTTGAAGCATACCGTGTCTACAGCTCTGACAAAGCAGCGAAAGAAAATCAGAAAAGGATTGAAAACTTTTTGGCAGATTATAAAGCTTTCAAGCCCACCAGATATACGTATGCCGACATAAAAAGGATTACGAATGAATTCAAGGACAAGTTGGGTCAGGGAGCGTATGGAACTGTGTTCAAAGGACAGCTTTCTGATGAGATCTTTGTAGCCGTGAAGATCCTGAACAATTCAACAGGGAATGGAGAAGAGTTCGTTAATGAAGTGGGAACAATGGGAAAAATCCATCACGTCAACGTTATTCGCTTGGTCGGCTACTGTGCTGATGGATTTAGAAGAGCTCTAGTTTACGACTACCTGTCAAATGAATCACTAGAGAAATTTATATCTTCAGAGCATGGCGACGCAACCGCTCTTAGTTGGGAGAAACTTCAGGATATTGCTCTTGGCATGGCTAAGGGAATAGAGTATCTTCACCAAGGTTGTGATCAGCGAATCCTCCATTTCGACATCAAACCTCATAACATCTTGCTAGATGACAATTTCAATCCAAAAATATCTGATTTCGGTCTGGCGAAACTATGCTCCAAGGATCAGAGTGCAGTTTCCATGACTACAGCTAGAGGAACCTTGGGGTACATTGCACCTGAAGTGTTCTCTAGGAACTTCGGTAATGTATCCTACAAGTCTGATGTTTATAGTTTTGGAATGGTGCTGCTTGAAATGGTTGGAGGGAGGAAGACTATCGATGATAAGATAGAGAACAACAACCAAATCTACTTCCCAGAATGGGTCTACAACAGCCTGGATAATGGAGAAGAGCTGAGAATCAGAATTGAAAAGGAGGGTGATGCACAGATTGCCAAGAAGCTGACAGTTGTAGGACTTTGGTGCATTCAATGGCACCCTGTGGATCGTCCCTCAATGAATGCTGTAGTTCAAATGTTGGAAGGAGCAGGGGACACATTAACAATGCCTCCCAGCCCTTTTGCTTCTGCAGGTCAAGGAAGAAGGAATGCCAATATGCCGGGGAGACCTCTTCATCAAGCTCTGGAAGTGATCTCAGAGGCAGAGTGACCATACAATGCTTTATACTAGATAATCGTTTTTTCAGGAGACTTCACTTGATTTACACTCTTCAGTGACATCCTTAGCGTGTTCATTGCTGAATAGAAGCCGGTCAAAGAGGTCTCCGTAACTGGAGTATTTTCCTGAACTACTCGATTGTTCTCACAAGCTACGTCATATAAGGTGTAACCACATTTTTGTGGATCCCCTAAAGCTTTCAATAAATATGATTTACGCATACAGAGCATGAATCTTTGAACTCTATTCTTTGGTTCTTTAAGTGATAAGAATGAAGGTTGATTTCGAATGTTTTTCGCCTTTCCCCTGGATTGGAAAAGTATGAGCCAGACTCCAATGGATATTTGAATGTTTCAACAGAACTATCATCACTGCTGATGCAGTCCCCCTCAAAAATATTGAGCTTTTCCATATGGCCAGCATTTGCTAGCTTGTGCATTCCAACCAAAAAAAAGAGAGGAAAAACTCTTTTGCTCTGCATCAACTTCGTGAAATAGCATAGTACAGACTGTTCCAGATATCTGGTTCAGTACCAAACATACAGTTCAAGGACTTTGAGTTTTGACAAGGTTAAATTCATCCTACTCTGAATTTGGTCCCTCAACTTCAGAATATTGTTTGTGTGCGCGTCCCCTGCTTTCATATCTGACGAGGTGGATGGGTTGCTAACTCTGCTGGGCTTGTAAAATTGAGGGTCTGATATGTGCCTGGGTGACAATTGAGATTAATATAATAAAATTAAATTTATAAAAGTCTTATACCCAAATTTGATTATTGCCGGTATTTGCTGAAATAGTTACTTTTGGTCCCTAAACTGTTGTAATTTGACTAATCAAGTCCCTTGACTGCTGATTTAATTCATTAATTCCATTAAATACTCGTTTTGTTTGCAATCAGAACCATTCATCCATGATGGAACTAGCAACGAGTTTCCATCACGCTCGATACATGACACGTTTTTATGTTGACAAATCTATCATGATCCTTAGTTCTTAAAGGCAAAAAAAGCTAGGAAGAGATATAATAATTTTAAAATAACAAAAAAAATCAAAATATCCCATAAATTCCATTAAAATAATTAAGAAAAAAACAGTAATTTAAAGATAAGTTTTTAATTTAGTCACGGGAAATCTTAGGGTTTTACATTGTTGTGATTTATATTATTTAATTTTCTTAAATAATTCAAAGTTCATAAAAATCAAATATAATTTGTTGATCGTTTTTTTTCTTTTACAAATTGAATGCCAAGCTAGATTTAGTCAATATGAACATGTATCAAAGCACCGCTAATGTCTTTATAAATACTACAGGGACTCAATTGATCAAATTAATGATATGAGGACTCCATTAATACATTTTGAAATATGTTGAAAATAATGGATTGGAAAAGACATTTATACCGTTTGATGAATAGTTAAGGGTATAAATAATTTAGGGATATTTTGGGTTTTTTTGTATATTTTTTATAAATATAAATAGAAAGACAATTAAAAAAAAAAAGATCAAATTTCTTGAGAGAGTGGAACGTAAGAGAAGAGGAGGGGAAGAAGGTGGCAAAAAAAAGAAAGGAGGAAGTACCGTAGGGAAGAAGAAGTGAAAGTTAGAGATCTTGATGTTTTAGGCTTGAGTTAAAATACAGTGAAATTTTATATAATTTATTTTTTTATGTATATTGAGATTTAATGGAGGTGGGTTTGGAAAACACTAACAAAACATCAAACTTAGATGTGTTGAGGTTTAATGAGGTTTCCTCATTTATAATCAACTTGTTTGGAAAACATCAAACCTTAACATAAAATAATCATCACTAGCATTGTCATGGTCTATTCTTAAACCTTTAACACTAAAAAAAACAAAAATAACTAAAAGTAATTTATAATTCATCTCTTTCAACATCTATGTGCATTGAAATTCTGCATCGAGGAAGAATTTCTGAGTTATGCATCAACTATGGAAATGGGAACACTGTATTGCTTTAGATGACCATACTTTAGTTTTCAAAAAATGTTTGATCTCTCTTAAAATGGAAGAAAAATCACACAAAATCTAATGCTTTCTCTTGGGATGGAAGAAGGATTCTTGCTTATCTAATCCATGGAAAATTTACAAACTAGAGTAACTAGACAGCAACTTATGACTTATCTCTAGCCTTTGGTTACAATTTCATGCTTTCCTGAGGTGACTGATTTGTCTCCGACTTTCCTAGCAATTTCACATCCCAATCTCCCTACCTCACACGCAAAAATATATTCCACAAAGACAATGACAGTTCTTGAAATATTTTTACATGATTTAAGTCAATGGAGTAAAGTAGGCAGAAATTACTCGAAAGAGCAAAACCACAAATTACAATCTCAAGATAACAACATCATTTGCAGGACTGCTGAGCTCAAAAGAAGTTGTCGTTGGAAATGGATCTCTCTGTAGTTGGCTTGTTGATGCTGGTCCTTGTAGGTCATGGAGTTGGCCTTCCTGATCAACTCCTTCATGATCCGTGCCCAGAAGCGAGTTGTAAGAAACACGGTCCAGCCGTAAGATTTCCATTCAGCCTCAAAGAAAAGCAGCCAGATAACTGTAGCTATCCTGGGTTTGAGCTATCCTGCACGGACAGGAATGAAACGTTGTTGCAGCTACCAAATTCTGTGAAACTATACGTCAACAAAATTGACTACGCATCACAGTGGATCACCGCTAGCGACCCAGATAAATGCCTCCCAAGACAGCTCAGAAACTTCAATTTGTCTACGTCTCCTTTCAAGTTTGGAGACATGGAGCAGGATGATTATGCATTTTTCAACTGTACATCAAGGAAGGGAGATACATATCGGAAACTGGCTTGCCTTAGTGGTCCTGGATATGATATTTTTGCCTATTTTTCCTCTTATCCCATCGGCTATAGCGACCTGACTTCTTGTACCAAGATGTACAATCTTTCATCAATTCCACAGGAAATCTTTTGGCAGAACAATATACTTCATTTGAATTGGTCAGGGCCAGAATGTGTACTTTGTGAAGCTCATGGCAAGTTCTGCAGATCGAAGAATAACCGTGCTGGGCTTGAAACTGAATGCTATGACAAGCCTAAATCAAAAGAAGGTACGGTCTGTCTTGCACATTTTTCTGTTCATCTTGGAACTATTGGGTCATTTGTTAGTTTTAGAAAATCAAATTTTCTTGTCGGTTCTTCAAGCATTAGAGATGAAAGATATAGTATCCATGTCAAGTAGAACATAAGCTGATGTTAACTTAATTGGAAACAAATCTGTCCATATATCATTAGGTTGGCTACTTGATAAATGTTTGGAATTAGGCTCGTTGGTCATGGTTTCCATAGAATCCATGGATTATTATTGTCAAATACATGCTGCTAAAGAAGCTGACGATACCATATATTTTCTTTCCAGATATCAAGAAAAAGACGGAGGCTGCAGGTGAGAATTCTGAGAATTTGGCATTTTCAACTTCTTTCCTTATCTTGCAACTTCTAAACTAAATTGATGGCTTATTGATCACAAATGTTTTCTATGCAGTCGCGACCGTGGGTTCGGTTCTTCTATTACTGGTATTTTTTGCAGCCTTCCGTGTCTACAGCTCTGACAAAGCAGCGAAAGAAAATCAGAAAAGGATTGAAAACTTTTTGGCAGATTATAAAGCTTTCAAGCCCACCAGATATACGTATGCCGACATAAAAAGGATTACGAATGAATTCAAGGACAAGTTGGGTCAGGGAGCGTATGGAACTGTGTTCAAAGGACAGCTTTCTGATGAGATCTTTGTAGCCGTGAAGATCCTGAACAATTCAACAGGGAATGGAGAAGAGTTCGTTAATGAAGTGGGAACAATGGGAAAAATCCATCACGTCAACGTTATTCGCTTGGTCGGCTACTGTGCTGATGGATTTAGAAGAGCTCTAGTTTACGACTACCTGTCAAATGAATCACTAGAGAAATTTATATCTTCAGAGCATGGCGACGCAACCGCTCTTAGTTGGGAGAAACTTCAGGATATTGCTCTTGGCATGGCTAAGGGAATAGAGTATCTTCACCAAGGTTGTGATCAGCGAATCCTCCATTTCGACATCAAACCTCATAACATCTTGCTAGATGACAATTTCAATCCAAAAATATCTGATTTCGGTCTGGCGAAACTATGCTCCAAGGATCAGAGTGCAGTTTCCATGACTACAGCTAGAGGAACCTTGGGGTACATTGCACCTGAAGTGTTCTCTAGGAACTTCGGTAATGTATCCTACAAGTCTGATGTTTATAGTTTTGGAATGGTGCTGCTTGAAATGGTTGGAGGGAGGAAGACTATCGATGATAAGATAGAGAACAACAACCAAATCTACTTCCCAGAATGGGTCTACAACAGCCTGGATAATGGAGAAGAGCTGAGAATCAGAATTGAAAAGGAGGGTGATGCACAGATTGCCAAGAAGCTGACAGTTGTAGGACTTTGGTGCATTCAATGGCACCCTGTGGATCGTCCCTCAATGAATGCTGTAGTTCAAATGTTGGAAGGAGCAGGGGACACATTAACAATGCCTCCCAGCCCTTTTGCTTCTGCAGGTCAAGGAAGAAGGAATGCCAATATGCCGGGGAGACCTCTTCATCAAGCTCTGGAAGTGATCACCGAGGCAGAGTAATCATACAATGCTCTATACTCGATAATCTTTTTTTCAGATGAATATTTTCCTGAATACATGTAGAGGACTGTTTGATTGTTCCCCCAAGCTACCTCATACGAAGTGTAGCCACAGTTTGTTGGATACCCTAAAGCCTTCAATAAATATGATCAATGCCTGCAAAGTATGAATCTTTGAACTATATTCTTTTGGTTCTTGGAGTGATAAGAGTGAAGGTTGATTCCAAATGTTTTTCACCTTTCCCCCGAACTGGAAAGGTTCGTATAAGCCAAACTCCAATGGATACTTGGATATTTCAGCAGAAATATCATCACTGAGTCTCCCATCTGGCCAGCATTTGCTTGTGCACCTCAACCGAAAAGAAAAAATTATTTTGGTGTTGAACGATTTGTGCTCCCTGTAGTCTTGAAAGTTATTCATATTAACCCTTGTACTCCGAATCTGATATGTGCAAAGGGGACAGGTAAGATTAAATACACTAAAATTATATTAAAATGAAAAACAAGAAAGTTCGAGACCCAAATCTGAATGGTGCCAATTTTTTGTGCAAGGGTTGATTGTAGATGTGGTCCTTGTTCTATTGTAGTTTGACTAATTGAGTCTCTCAACTACTAATTTAATTAATTAAGTCCCTCCATTATGCACTTTTCTTCTTCCAATCAATGCCCTTCATCCACAATGGTGTCAGCACTGACTTGCAGTCATCCTCAATGCAAGACACATGTCCATAATCTGCCTTGTTCTTCAATTTTTAAAAAGAAAAAGGTTATAGCACATTTTAGAAAATCTCTATTTCTAATTATTGCTATTAGCAACCGTGATTTTTATTTACTAAATTTTTTTTTACTTATGTTACTTTGTGAAAAATCCTTTTTTCAAATAGTACTAACATAAGACCAAAATTTTTTATCTAAATCTAAGTTAAAGTCAGCTCAAATCCAATCTAGTTAACTTAGATATTCAAAGAAGAGTTGCAAGAAAATTTATTTTCTCTCCTCTAATTCTTATAGTTACCATGACCCTCCTCTCCTTAAATCAAAAATTTTAATTTTTGATCTTGAGTTTTTTATTTAAGAAAGATGAAAGTAACAATTAAGTGGTTCTCTTGCATATTACTTTCAATTATAGTTTGTTTATGGAATAATTAAAGAAGATATTAGGGTTTATAAGAATTAGAAGTTTATGTTATTAAGATTGATTTATGATTAAAGGGTTTAATGTTAGATGATTAATTAATATGTTGTAAAAAATAAGAATTTATGAGTTGATTTGTTTAAATTAATTTTTATGGGTTAAAAAATTTATTTTAAGCTTGCTGGAAAATCTGAACAGAATAGTCTTGAGGTTGAAGATGATCAAATTTTATTTTGGTCCTTGTTTTATAAAAATTTTAGTTTAGTCCCTAAACTTTGGAAAAATTATAATTTGACCCCTAAATATATTTTGAGATTCTGAACAATGTTATTCTGAGGTTAAGGATGATGAATTTTAGTTTGATAATTGATTTTGAATATTTTCAATTTGGTCCCTCAATTTTGAAAATTTATATTTTAGTCCCTAAACTTTATAAAAATCATAGTTTGGTCCTTAGTTCGTTCTAGAAAAAATTGAGGATGGTTTATGGGTGAAATTTCAATATAGTTATATATTTACAATTTGGCCCAGTTTTGGTGAAATTATGTTTTGGTCCTTATTTTGGATAACTGTCATTTTAATCCCTAAACCTAGAAGACTAAATCTGATTTTCTTTTATGCATTGAAATCTATTAGAGTATCTCCAATGGAGGTGCTAAATGGAAAGCCAAAAATAAAAAAGTAATATTTTGATTTTTTACTTGTTTTTCATACTCTAAGGGGAAAGTCAAACAAAATGCTAAAATACCTTTTCTTTCTCACAAATGTTATTCCTATATATTTCTTAAAAGAGCCAAAATTAATAAAGTAGAGCTAACAAAAAAATAAGCCAATTAAATATAGCCACATGGAAAAAAAAATAACATCAAAATCATTAATAAAAAATAAAACATTTATTTATTTCACTCTAATGGAATTGGCTTTCCAAATGGCTTTTTTTCATTGGAGTATACACGATGAAAAAAGCTATATTTATACTATTCAAAATGTTATTTTATCAATTTACCTCTTTAAAATAGCATCTCTCATTGGAGATGCTCTTATTTGTGTTGCTTTAAGTTGCTTTTAAATATATTTTGTACATTTATTGTAGGTTCTTCTAACAATCCTCAATATGTTTTTTGGGTCTTTCGTCTGATATTTTTTTAATTTATATTCTTGTGGATGAGTGGGATAATCATATATATATATATATATATATATTGAAGTATACACGGTGAAAAAAGCTATATTTATATTATTCAAAATGTTATTTTATCAATTTACCACTTTAAAATAGCATCTCTCATTGGAGATGCTCTTATTTGTGTTGCTTTGAGTTGCTTTTAAGTATATTTTGTACATTTATTGTAGGTTCTTCTAACGATTCTCAATATGTTTTTCGGGTCTTTCGTCTGATATTTTTTAAATTTATATTCTTCTAGATGAGTAAGATAATCTTATATATATGTTGATTATACAATGAGTACACCTAGTTAATTTCGTGAATACTTATATATATTACTTCATTTTTCTAGTACTTATTTATTCTTGAATTTGCACTCGCAATCTGTCAAACTAAATTTTATTAATATGATATATGTTTTTTTTTTTTAATTTTGTAAATATCAATTATACCTTGATATAAGACTTGTCAATAATTTCATGTTAACGAAGAGTAGTTAGCTTATGTGCATATAATATTATATATACCTAACTGGTGAGAGAGACATCAGCTTATAGCAACTGATCATCCCACAGTGATCACCTTCAACTGTCATCTTGTCACTTTTGAGTGTCATCTAGTTACCCTTGGGTGTTATCTAGTCACCTTTGAGTCCCATCTAATCTCTAACATGTATTCCACTACTTTATGATAATATATTTAGTATGTATATGTATATGATATGTATATAAAGATAAATCAATTTGCAAACTATTAATATCTCAAATATCTAAAATGTATATTAAATGTTATTCCCTCACTGAATTAGTTAAACTCACCTCTCATTCTTAATATTATTTCAAGTTCTTAGTTTCTGATAGCAGGTGAACTTTATTTAGTGTTTCTATTTCTTTAATTTTGATTGGTATGCCTTGTTTATTTTGCGAGGTTTTCCTTTTAGTTTTGATTCAATATTTTAGACGTTCCAATATTACCTTGTTTTAATTAAGTTTGGATTTTGACAATGTAATGAGTATTATGGATCATTTTTTTTTTAATTACTGATGAGGAGTTTTAAACTATCTTTTAATTTTATCAATATTGAATAATATAATATTTATGAAAATTATGAAATATTGTGTATTTCTAAATAAATTATTCTTTTGATATATCTTTTTTTAGACTTAGTATAGGTGACGTGTCTTTTTGGACACTACTTCTGCATTGCCGATCACAGATCCAGAATTTGAGTCATAACAATTAATTAAAAAAAAATCAGAAACTAGTGTACTATATTTTCCTAGTTCTTTCGTAGTAACAATCTATAAATTTTTCTATTAAACGTATGCTTAGTATTTAAATAATGATTATTTTTTAATATTTTTTTTATTTAGGAATGTATCATAATAATATTTTAATAAAAAAAATATTTTTAATATCAATATATTAAAATAAAAGATACCAAAATAAAATTAATTTAAAATAAAAAAATTTTGAAAAATTATTTTTTCAACCTAAAAAAATAACGTGCTCTAAAACGAAAAAAAAAAAAAACTAGTGGTTCCTCAAGATGACATATTTGACCTTTTTCCTAGCAGTTACACGTCATCACCCAAAAGGAAAAGAAAAATAATGGTATCCAGACTTGCAGGCATTAAGAAACACTAATTCAATGCTCATAAACTAGCATTGATCAAATAGAGTAATAAAGCCAAGTCAAAGGAAATATTGCGAGTCAGTGGAGATAAAGGCAAACCAACAAGGATGTTTTAAGATCAGATCTGGGGCATGGAGCTGAAAATATTCCAAGTCATGGACGTGGATCTCTCTTTACTTTGCTTGTTATTGCTACTCCTTGTAAGCCATGGAGTTGGACTTAAAGATATGTGCCAAGAAGCAAGGTGTAAGAAGCATGGTCCAGTCATAAGATTCCCGTTCAGAATCAAAGGCAAGCAGCCAGATTACTGTGGCTATCCTGGGTTTGATCTATCTTGCACTGACAGGAAAGAAACATTGTTGGAGCTGCCAACTTCAGTGAAACTCTACATCAAGAATATTGATTATGCATCAGAGTTGATCACTGCAACTGATCCAGAAAACTGCCTTCCAAGGCAGCTCTTGAACTTCAGTTTATCAACATCTGCTTTCAAATTTGCAGCATGGTTACAGAGGGACTTGGACTTTTTCAACTGCACTTCAAGGCAGAGAGACTCTTATCTATGGACGTCTTGCCTTGGTGTTCCAGGATATGATATTTATGCCTTTACGTCTGGTAGTATCGTTACTTATTTCGACCTGACTTCTTGTAGCAAGATGTATAGCCTTTCTTCGGTTCCAGATGATTTAAATAGCAGGGACAACATTCTTCATTTGAATTGGTCAAGACCGGCATGTGGACTTTGTGGAGCTCTGGGTAAGTTCTGCAGATTGAAGAATAACACAGATAGGATCGAGACTGAATGCTATGACAAGCCTAAATCAAATGAAGGTATAGCTTGTCTTACACTTTCTGCTTTAGTTTTTTTTAAGCCAATCCAAATTGTGTGTTTATTTTGGAACTGTTGGATTATTTGTTTAGTTAAGAAAATAAGATTTAAGTATTCTTAATTGGAATTGTTGAAATACCCATCAAAAACACTTTAAACCCACCTCTAGCTTCCATCGTCTTGTTTGCTCTTGATTGGATCCTGCTTTGATCCTTTCTAATGGATCTATGGATGAGGAATATGATAAGTTAGTGCTTTGAGTTGTTCGCTTTGATAATTGATATTCTACAACCTGCTGCTGCATCTGGTCTCACTGCCCTGTTGCTTTCATTTGCAAAAGGCAAGTGTTCTAGTTGTTTTTTAGCTCAGTTTTCCTGTTTGTGGCTAAGGCATTGAGGTGGATGAAGGCCTGCAATTTGGTTGTTGGAATTTAGTGTTCTACAGAGAAAGTTCAGGTTGGTAATGGTTAAACAGTTGAAGGCGTTGTCAGGGGACTAGTTAGAGGAGATGGTGATCTTGCGAGGGGAGTTGTCTTGGGTATAATACAGGTGGATTTGTAGGGTTTAGCGAGTTAAGGCGGAATGGAGTTTCTTGTTTTGAGCTACTAGTACTTACACAGTCAAATCGGAGCTTGGACTTCAAGGGGTGAATTTTGGTGATGGATATAAATTTGGGAGGTGGTGATTCAGGTAATCTTGGGCAATTGAGATTATTCTCAGCTGTAGGAGCAGCAACAGCAATAGCAGCAGGAGCAGCTATAAGGGTTTTGGCAAGCAGCAGCATGGCATTTTATATGTTGATATTTCTGAGTTTCATCAGTCTTGTTTCACAGTCTAGCTCTTGAACCATGTTCGTTTTGGCCTAGCATGAGCAATGCTACTCTTGGCATTGGTGGTTTGTAGAAGTGGCGACGAATGGTTGCAGTGCTTTATCACACACTGTTTTGGGTATTGGTGATTTGCAGATGTTGCTTGGGGAATGTTTGGGTGCAGAATCTCCTTTTAGCCAGAACTATTTAGTGAGTTGTTGTATTGATATACAGTGGGATTTGCTCACCTTTTCTGTCCTTATTAGGATCATCTATAGGATAAGTCAGCTTTTCAAAATTTAAAAGTATTCTTAATTGGAAACAAATCGGTCCATTTGTCAGTAGGTCGACTGTGTTGATAAATGTTGAGCATCAGTTACTTGTGCTAATTAGTCATGATTTCATAGAAGCCATGAAGTATGATTGTCAAATGTCTGAGAAGCTGACAGTCCATTTTCTTGTGCAGGCATAATAAAAAAGATAGTGGCTGCAGGTAAGATTTCTCCAAATTTGGCATTCTGAGCTTCTTTCTTTGCCTAGCATCTGCTAAACTATCTAGAATGTCTTTTCTTGACTAGAAATGTTTCATGTGCAGTTACAACTGTTGGTTCAGCTATTCTGCTGCTGATAGTCTTTGCGCTCTATCGTGTCTACAGCTCCGACAAAGCAGCTAAACAACATCAGAAAAGGATTGAGAATTTTTTGGCAGATTATAAAGCTCTCAAGCCCGCTAGATACACTTATGCTGACATAAAAAGGATTACAAATGATTTCAAGGAGAAATTGGGTCAGGGAGCATATGGAACTGTGTTTAAAGGAAAGCTTTCTAATGAGATCTTTGTAGCTGTGAAGATCCTGAACAATTCAACAGGGAATGGTGAAGAGTTCGTTAATGAAGTGGGAACAATGGGAAGAATTCATCATGTCAACATTGTTCGATTAGTCGGTTACTGTGCTGATGGATTTAGAAGAGCTCTAGTTTACGACTACCTGCCAAATGAATCACTAGAGAAATTTGTATCTTCAGAACACGGCAAGACCTGTCCTCTTAGTTGGGAGAAGCTTCAGGATATTGCTCTTGGCATAGCTAAGGGAATAGAGTATCTTCACCAAGGTTGTGATCAGCGAATCCTCCATTTCGACATCAAACCCCATAATATCTTGCTAGACGATAATTTCAGTCCAAAAATTTCTGATTTTGGTCTGGCGAAACTATGTTCCAAGGATCAGAGTGCTGTTTCCATGACTACAGCTAGAGGAACCATGGGGTACATTGCACCTGAAGTTTTCTCTAGGAACTTTGGGAATGTGTCCTCCAAGTCAGATGTTTATAGTTATGGAATGGTGTTGCTTGAAATGGTTGGAGGAAGGAAAACTGTCGATAAAGAAGTAGAGAACAACACCCAAATCTACTTCCCTGGATGGGTCTACAACAGCCTGGATAACGGAGAAGAGCTGATAATCCGGATTGAAAAGGAGGGAGATGCACAAATTGCAAAGAAGCTGACAATTGTTGGTTTATGGTGCATTCAGTGGCACCCTGTGGAGCGTCCCTCAATGACTACTGTAGTTCAAATGTTGGAAGGAGGAGGAGACAAATTAACAATGCCTCCTAGCCCTCTTTCGTCGGCGGGTCAAGGAAGAATGAAATCACATTTACCAGGGAGACCTCTTCATCAGATTTTGGAAGTGATCTCTGAAACAAATTGACCATGGAATGATCAGCAGTACACAACTCCTTTAGCAGGAGTATATTTTCTTTTATTCATGGATTCTGATCTTTGAATGCTACATCAAAAATTAAAAAATGAAACTGACAAACAAAATCATATTTAACAGCAATGACCATTGTCAGTAACAATTGTTGAATCTTACTAAAATCATAATTAAATCTGCTTCAGAGACTTCAAATATTGTATATGAAATACAGTGAAGAGTATAGGCAAGATGCAACCATTGGATCAAAGTATTGTAAATTAATGCAGAAATCTGTTTTACCAAAAAGGGGAAGATTCCTCATTAGCTACCAACTTCAGTGAAGATTTTATTCAAGTTTGATTATATGCATCCCATTTGATCAATGCAACTGATCAAAGAAACCGCCTCTAAGGCATCTCGAAAACTACAATTTATCAGTATCAAGAAAATTGACTGTGCAGGTAAAATGGGTCATTTCAAATTCAACAATTCAACCAGAGTTTCTAATTAAACTACTGAGTCTCTACAGTCAAGTAGCATACAGCATGACCACGTTTCATCTGTAAAATCTATCTACTGCACAGGTTTTTATTCTGGAAAAAGAACAGGCTTGGGAGGCAATTCTAAGCTTTCAATCTCTTATTCAAGCATCTCCACAACTTTATTCATTGGAGGACGATCTATAGGCTTCATCAGTATGCACCACAATGCGACTATGATCATCTTCTTTGCTATTTTCTTTTCATCTTCTGCTGCATCGCCGATTTCAAATTTTTCGTCTACTATTTGTTTATAAACCCAGGAAGTGAAGTAGTTTTAGCTGGAACTCTCTGCCGCCGGATTCATATTCTTTCTTTATCCATCCATTTCCATTAACAACATTCCAAAGCTACAAACGTCAGCTTTGCAGGAAACATTAGGAAGACTTTTGTAGAACAGTTCTGATGCTATGTATCCTATTGTTCCTCATGCTGCAGTAAGAGTGACAGCGTTGATATTTGTAGGATACAATTTTGCAAGTCTGAAATCAGAAATTTTCGTTGTGTTCTCATCAAGAAGTATGATGTGAGGCTTGATATCAAAGTGTAGGATTCGCACATCACAACTTCCATGCGGGTATTCAATCCCTCAAGCAGCCCCCAGAGAAAACTCATACATTTTCTCCCAGCTTCAGGAAGTATCCCCTTCTCCAGGAAAAACACATATATCTAGTGATCGCAATAAACCCGTAGAAAAGGGCACGTTTTGATCCCTTGGTGGAAAAAAACAGTTATTATTACTGCGTTAACCTGGTGAATCCTTCCGATTGTTGCTGCTTCGTTTATCAACTCATGGCCATTTGCACTTGACTTGTCCAACATCTGCCACAAGAAATCCGCTATAAAGCTTCCCTTTATAGACAGAGCCATAGCCTACTTAACCCAACCTGTCCTTAAAACCATAGGTCATTTCTTAATTTCTGAGTAAAAGTATCTTATTGGTATGAAGTTATTCTGATGTTGCAGAAATTCTTCAGCAACAACAATATCTGCAAAACAAAATGACAATACAATAAAATCATCAAATAAGAACATGAAATTAACAGATCAGAGAAAATTGTTACAAGAAAACTGTTGAGGTACGACCTTTGTTTTCAATGTAGCACCTCCCCTTTCCTCTGCAAATACCACATTTAATTCCATACCATCCAAGTTTAAATCCTTAAACAAGCCTTTTGCGGATGTCCCTATAGGAAATGTTTCTGTGATATCTTATCGGAAATGAAGTCTTAGCAGTCACCTTCACTCCGCACAAGCGCTCCACTTTTTTCATATTATCAGTAATTAGAACATAAGAGTGTTCCAAGGAGATGTGTTCGCATAAAGAGGAGACTTCGCTGGATTTGCACACTTCATGAAAATTATTAGCGGACGTGACTCTTTAGTGAATCAAAGCCAGGCAAAAGGGTCTTCACAACTGAAGTTGTTTCCCGTCAAAGAATGCTGAGGGAGAGAGGAGAAGGTATCCTTGTTAACACGGGCGTCGACAACTCTAATTATGGAGATATGGTAATTGATGGACTGTACAAGGTATTTTCCTGAATACATGTGCAGGAATGTTTGATTTTTCTCACAAACGAGCTCATATAAAGATTAATCACAGTTTGGTGGATCTCCTTCTAGCCGAAAAGGAGGGCTGATGTTATGGAGATTACCAAGAAGATGGAGCACAAAGATGATTAATCTGTGATGTGCAAATTTGGACTTGGAGACATATCAGAAAGAGAAGGGCTATGCCTGTGAGACCTCCAAAAAGGATCCTTGCTGCAAACATCTGAGAAAGTGAGTTTAGCATGTATACATGTGCAAGCTGGAACTTCTGACGTTACCAATGCTGACATATATATTCTTTTTTTCTATAGTCAGTAAAATAGTGCTTGATTTCGAAACTTTTTTCCCATCTTCCCTTGTCTCGGGAGCTATCTATACCATTCTCCCATGGACATCAAATTTTTCAAATACTAATGGAGTCCCACCTTCAAAACTATTGATCTTTTGCACATGGCAGGCACTAGCTTCTGCATTCTTTTTATCATTAAGAGAAAACTCATGCTCCTAAAGAAAATCACACGACTATTGGTATCCTCACATCAGCGAATAGTAATTTTTAATAGCATTGATTTCAAAACATCTACATCAACAAGGCCCAAGTCCTTGTAGCATTTCAAGTCAATATTAGTGAACTGAAATGGAGCTCCATAGAACTAGTGTTGGTGATGGATCTCTCTTTGTTTTGCTTGTTCATGTTGGTCCATGTAGGCCAATGAATTGGACTTAAAGATCATTGCCAAGAAGCAAGGTTTGGGAGACATAGCAACAGTCATAAGACAAGCAAGGTCTCGTCTTCATTAATGATATTTCTTGATCTCGTTGTATTCGTCTACTCAATATCTTTTCAATGATACTCATAGTGTTATTCTCACAGTTTTGGTATGTCTAAGAAATCTTTTCCTCCTCTTTTTTTTTCACTCTCCTCTCTCTACTCCATTTATTTTTGGCGTACCATTTTACAGTTTTAGAGGACACATGCTAGCCATGAGTTGTAGATATCATCTGTTATTTTTCTTAATACTTCATTGGCTGTTATTTCATCAAAAAAAAAACATTGCACTGAAGTACAAAAAAATCTATGCTGCTGTGTATCCAAGAGTTAGATCACCATGCATGACAAAGTTGTCATTAAAGGTCCTAGTGACATTACAGCATACCGGAAATCCATGATCAACTATAGGTACACATATTTCTTGCTGGATTGATGGGTATTTGAAAAGATTTCTTTGAAAAGATATCAAAGAAAGGTTACTAAAAATCCTTGAATCCTTGAATTTCTTTTTTTTTTTCTTTGAAATCTTTCGATCTTAAATATGTTTAATATTGTTATGAGGTTGTTTAACGTGTTTTTTTATTTGAAAATGTATTAAAATAATATATTTTTATTTTTAAAAAAATTATTTTTGATATTAATAAATAAAATTAAAAAATATATATTGTTTTTATAAAAACATATTTTTGAAACAGAAAAAGAAATCTCAATATTTTATGTCTCTGCAGCAATTAATTTGGACAGCAACCTATGCCCCTTGTTTTTTCTGAAAACTTGTACTGGTATCACCGGCCTCTTGATTTTTAATTACTTTGATTTTGTTATTGAAAACCTGCACACTCCTCGACTGCTATATCCACGTCCTTTCATTGAACCTTCAACCGTTGATTTTCTTTCGCCTGCTACTTCCTCTGATAGTTGGTGCAAATAAAATACAGAGTCTCACTTTTACTCTGGAATTTACTTTGGAAAGGCATCCGCCTGCCTTTGTACCTCAGGCATCTCAATCTGTTTTTTTTTTTAGAGACCTTCCGCCCCTTTTGTAATCTCAACTGGAAGTGTTTAAAGAACTCAGCACAGGTAGATGATCTCTTCAGTCATTTAGATCAATCCTGCGTGCACTTTTCTATCATATAGAAGTATCAGACTTGCCATTTTGCCTTCAAACTTCAAAATGATCTCTTAAAGACTAATAACTAGTGGAAATGTTACAAATATAACCTAGGCATCATCATCCATGTTATGATAGAACCCGACTCCTCTTTCTCAACATTCAGCTGTTTCAAAAGAAGATGGACAATAGATCTTTACAAGCAATATTAATATTCTAAGTTTCTAACACAAGCAAGCAAGGAGTGTGACCCGATACAATAGCTTTGATCAAGATTCAGCTGGTGGCAATCTTTCAGGAGAATTTCTGCAGATGGGACAAGAAGCATTCAACCGAAGCCATTCATCAATGCAATCAGAATGGAAGCAATGCTTGCATTCAGGAATTGTCTTGAGCGTCTCCTTAGGCTTGTACTCACACAAGCATATTGAGCAAGTGTTGTCATCAGGCTTAGGCAACCTTCTGCTCTCGCCAAGGACTATCTTGGGATAGGACTCTATTGTTGGTCCATCCAACCCAGCAATAATAACTACAGATTCTGTATCAACCGTGGAATCAACTTCCGGCAGACCGCCTGATTCGCTGCTGCTTCTATCACAGTATTTGACCCTGCCACAGATGAAACATAGGAGACCTACTATGATTAATGCCCCTGGTATCCCAGCTGCTGTGGTGATGGCATAGAGAGCTGAACTTGGAAATTCTGACCATGTTGTAGCCTCTAGATTAGTTTACGGTATAATTCTACTATTAGGAAGAGTAATGTTATTTTTATTGAATATTAATCCTTCCCATAAAAACTCAATTATTCAAGTTTAATTGAGACGAACAAGAGAACACAAGTCTCAACAAAGATCGAAAAATATTTGCCACTCACTCATTTTCCTAGGACAAGGTTTACTCCCTCTAGAAAATTAAGAAGGATGTGTTGAAACTATGTTTTGTTATAATCATAATTTTAAAAGTGTTTAACTAATTAATATATACTACAGTTTTGCATGGTTTTAATTGAGAACTTTATCTTAAAAACTTAATTATAAAAAGATTGCGATTTAATCTTTTTTTAAATCTATTTTTTCAAACTAAAATCACAAAAACTATGATATCTTAGCCAATGAGAACTTGTATAGTCCTTGTTACATGTTGCATTAGGTATAATTTGCTAGTGTGGCCAAATGGGAAATAGTCTGAGTCAACCATCAAAAATTATGATTGCAATCTGGAAGGTGTTGAATCCATTTCAAGCGAGGAGGAGGATTTTACATTTCTTCAGACCAATTCTTGGAGAAATATAGTATATATAATAACTGGTCGACACTTCAGCTCTAGCAAGGCAGCCAATCACTCGCTTGGAGGCCATCTTGTTTATTTATTTAATCTAATCTTGTAGTAACTTCAGCATGATCATGCACTATGTGTAAGAATGTTATAGGAGGCTTCTCCAAAATATTCATTCCATCTTTATCAAAAATCAAATTATAACCCAACAACAATATTGTTTTTTCTCTAAGTTCATATATAGTTTTCTTAAATCAAGATTAGATTTTCTATTTTTTTTCAATTGGTTTCTAGGTAGCTCTGCGCACCTAATGTATTTACCAAAAAAAACAATAACTCAGAGGTCAATTCACTCCACCCTAAACCAGAGTCTTGGATTGAGTCCCCTGATCAAGTTTGTTCTTATAGCTATTTTTACCATGTCTACTACTAGATAATTGGGGGGGGAAGAAATTAGGCAAAGATCAGATAGAGAGTATGAAGCAAATTACCATGATGAGGAAGATTTGAGCAAACAACTTTACTAGAATTGGTCTTGACGGCACACCGTCCCCCCCTCGACTCGCACTTTCCGCAGTCAGGTTCTTCCCAAGTGAGATGCAGGTCCTCGCTAAGGTCCGAGGACGAAATTTGCTGATTAAATGACCAGTCAACTGGAACAGGAACCACCCTGATTAAATTACAGGATGAATTCCCATTCTGTAGAGAGCTTACAACCGTTGAAGAAGATGTAGCAAAAACTGTGTACGTAGAGCCACTAAGACAAGCTATTGGATTTAGCCCGTATTTCCTATAATCAGAAGATGAGCAATTAAAGAACGTGAAAGATTGATAGTAAAGGCCAATAAAAGGAGAGCCAGAGAGATCAAGAGAAAGGATTCGATCGGCAAGGCAGTTTCCCTGATCATTAATCCATATTTCTTGTGTGCCATAGTCTATAGCTTGAACAACAAATTTTCCTGAAGAGTGTAGCTCTAGCATGGTCTCATTGGAGCCACCACAGGATATGTCAAAACCTGGATAACCACATGCCTTCAATTGACGATTTTGAATCCGAAAAGGGAATCGAATCACTGGCTCGGTGCGGTTACAAGCAGTCATCAAGCAAATGTTTTGACTTGTTGCAATGTTTAGATAGGAGATCATGATAACGATGAGGGAGATGGAGGAGATGACTTTGAGAGAGAGCACCATTTTGGTGGAGAAAATCTGATGCTTTGTGATATGCAGAGACCAAATGAAGAGCAAAGATTTTAATAAAGAGAAGAGTAGAGGGGGGTTTATACTAGTGCAGGTTCCACTTGCTGCAATGTTGGAACTTAATCACACAACCACATAGAAGGAACAAGTCTACCAGGACATCTTTTGTAATAAAAAAAAAATGGAAGTCAACCCTGTCGTTAAATCATAACAGAACCAAGGATTCAATTTGTTATGTATGATGCTTCATTTTCTCTAGTGTCAAATAGGATCTACATGTAGGAAAAAGCTGTGATTGCTTATTTCAATCGATTAGATATGGAGAAAACGATCACTTCTTGACTCATGTGGATACAAATTCTACCATGATTTGTAGAGCCATGATTGTCCTTGCCGAGCTAGCACAATATTTTTACAATTAAATGGATATAATCGAAGATTGATTTCAAAAAAAGTAAAGGTCATTAGATTTTTTATATCAATTACGTTTATTAAAATAATAGGATTTTATTTTTTTATAAAATATTAATTCGACTAGATTTACATTAGATTTAACCAGCTCAGTATCCATCAATTTTATAGAATCAATAGGTGATCATGTGTTCGCCGCCGACCATCCAAATTTCTGCATTTGCGAGATGGTATCTCTCTTATCGAGATTTCCAATCATAACATGGTTGACTGAAACTTGTTTGCGTATGTGAGATGACATTGATAAGAAATTTTTTAAGTAAATTGTCTTCCAAGATCAATTATGGCAGGATGGACGAGAATGCATATATATTTGAATACCTTTTGAGAAGATTTGCAGATTGGATTCTGAATGCACATTGGTTACTACTTCAATTGGGGATGAAACTGAAATTTTCAACTTCATATTAAAAAATGAAGTTAAAACTCGTCAATTATGGTGGCTACATTGTATAAATAACGAACCAAGGTTAAGATCCACTTGGTCCTGTTTCAGCCTGACTCGTAATCTCCATAGCATCAGCCTGCCGGATTAGCTTGAGCCCAGGAGGTGGGGAGTTCCGCTCTGCCAGAAGAGACTCTTGACTGCACCAGAACAAGCCATATAAATCTGCACAAAAGTACCCCCCTTTAAACTGGTGCTGCATCTCACTCTCCAAAATCTCGAATATCTTGCTCAAAACCATTCACCAAGTGCAAAAGGGTGTGGCAATCAGCGGGATTTGAATTAAGTATTCCAACAGCCTCTCTATGGGATCTGACTCAACCTCAAGAAGTCTGCAACCACTCTCCCTTCAGAGTGCCCATCTGGAATTTCTCCACCAGCACCAGCCCGTACCGATTGCCCAATGAGCTACCATCTACATTTAACTTCCACCAGCCAGCTGCCAGTTTTTTCCCAGAGATTTCATGACAACTAGACTGCTTAGAAGTCGTAGCAATCCTTTTAAAACCCAGAAGGCGGCAATTTTTCTTCACATTTTGCCTAACAACAATCTGCGACGGCAGATCCACCATGAAGAATTGCCCAATCCTATTAAAGCCATCCAGAAGACAATACATAAACGAAACAATTTATAACCACTAGAAGGCATATAAGAAGTAGTAACCTACATCCCATTCTGTCCAAATAGGCTTTATCACCTGTTCTTGTAGGACTAGACGGAAGCACAGGCAAAGGCACAGGCACAGCATAAATAAGCCATGCAGCACTCTTCATAAGCAAAATAATGTGGGCTACAAGAAAATGACAACAATCTTAAAGAGTTGAAAAACACCACATGTTCCATTTAACACTCAACAAGATTGAACAACAGCTACAGCCCATTTCGTAAACTTTGATGATTCATGGTTACAACCCAGAAAATCACTACAATCAATATTATTAGCAAGATCCAAAATTAAACTAGCATTAATAAAAACAAAAAAAAAAGGAAAAAAGAAATCTAAAAATCAGAGCAACGACCATTACGTTCCCAATCACCAAATCGAGTAGGCTCAGGTCCTTTCGGCCCACCAATCTCACCAGTCTCTTTATTCACATACTCTCCACCATCTTCATCATCTTCTTCATTTTGAGAATCTTGATGGGTTATTTCTTCCTGTTCTTGTTTCTTGACAGTTTCTTGATCTTGATTTTCTTGTGGCAGCTGCTGGGTTGAAAGCTTCACGATCCGGTCCGTGTATTCGGATCTAACGGGGATTGTCTCTATGACCCCAGTTCTGGAGATCGTGTTTGAAGATGATGATGGTGCTAATGATGAAAACAGACGGTTCAGATTGATTCTTCTTCCTGCTGCCATTTTTGGGTTTCTTGTTTAGCTCTCTCTCTCTCTCTCTGCATCTGCTAAAGTGAAAAACAAAACCTATCACGTTTTTATAAGAGAGAGAGACTAAGACAGACCACGGCGCTGTTTCAGGGCTGTTTTGTTGACACGTACTGATCCTATAACCTGCCACGTGCTAGAAAGATATAAATTAAGGAGCACGT
Source organism: Populus euphratica (assembly GCF_000495115.2). NCBI lineage: Eukaryota > Viridiplantae > Streptophyta > Magnoliopsida > Malpighiales > Salicaceae > Populus > Populus euphratica. Next base: position 222,836 of record NW_011500136.1, read on the forward strand.
AATTTTTGAAGAAGTAAATTGTAATTTAGTCCCTAATGTTTGTATGAATCTGTAAGTTAGTTCTAATGTGTTTTAAGAAAGTATAAGTTAATCCTTTGATAAAGTTAATTATTTTTCTTGAAATATCTAAATTATATTTTGTATATTATGTTTTTTCTCAAACTCTAATAGCAATAACAATTGCAATGCGAAACACATTTATGAGAATTCGAGGCATTAAATTCCCACGAAGGCGTGATTTTTGAAATTAATCTCTGGTTATATTATTGATGATCTTATATATATTTTCTGTTTGTTTTTTGTACTTTTAAGGGTTTTTTTTAATATTTGAATTTTTTTATTTTTTACTTTAAATTAATATTTTTAAATTATTTTAATTTGTTAATATTAAAAAAAAATTAAAAAAATAACTGTAATCACATTTAAAAACAGTTGATGGTAGAGGTCAAAGGTACAAGGTCAAGGCTCTGGTGGTACAGTATTCTGATGCTTCTACAAGCCTTTTCTCACCACCTTCATTCATGCTTTTTTTCTCCAGATTACCATTGTTACCGTCAAGCTTCATGGCTTACCGTAAACCATCTCAGCTGGCTTCTACATATCCAGCACAGTTCACAATCTTAACTCTTCAGCAAACACCATTCCTCTTACACACAGACAAGCTTGTGCAAATAAAGCTTCCCGCACCACCAGCCAATACTGCTGAAGGGGGCAAAGCTTCTCTTCAGCCTGAATGCACAGTACCAGTCTCAGAGAGGGAAACTGAGGCTGTCCAGGCGAGGAAGACGTGTTTTGCCATCTTGAGGCTTCAGGACGCTGAACATTTTGACGAAATCACGTAAAAATATATGACATGGAAGAACTGTTCATGAATTAGCCTTATTCAACCAAACAACCGGCAAGAATTTACAACAGTGAACCCCAGCTCATGTTGTAAACCCCAGCTCAGTCCAGGATAACAGTTCTCGATAATTATTTCCTCGAGGATTCTTTGGAAGCTTTTAAACGGTCCCCTTTTATATTAAATTTATCACTGCCACAATCTTTATATATATGAATTTGATATTTATATTAATATTCTATTTATAATTAATTTACTAATAAAATTAATATAAAAAATACTTCATGAATAAATTTTTTATCGGTAATTTTTTATCCATCAATAAATTTGTTGGTAATAAAAAAATATATTATTACTAATAGATTTGTTGATGGAATAAAAAAATATTATTACTAATAAATTTGTTGATAGAAAAGGCACTTAAAAAAAATATTCACTTTATTACATTGGTATTTTCTTCATAAAAATATCATATATAATTTTGTCAATAATTATTTAAAAATATTTAAAAAATTAATTTTACAAAACTATAAAATTATCAAATTAATATAAATCAACGTTTTATAATACTGAAAACACTTGGAAAAATAAGAAGAAAATCAACTCAAACAAATATACAACAAATAAATAACATGAAGAAATAAATTCAACAAAAAAAATTCATATGAAAAAAATAAAGTTGAGATTACTAAAAATTTAAAAATCCTATATATAAATCAATTAAAAATTGATCTCATATTAAAAAAAAACCTTCAACAATATTCATTCAATTATTAAGAAAAAAATTAAAAATAAAATAAAAATAAATATAGTGAAAAAACATGAAAAAAAAATCTTAATATGGTTGTAACTAAAGTTAAAAAGAGAAAAAAAATATTATAAAGTATATTAATTAAAAAACTAAGAAGAAAAAAAATAAAAAAGAAGAATACATATTTGAGTATAAAAAAAAACAAGAAAAAAAAAGAAAGAAATAGATATTAATAATTTTTACTTATAAGGAGAAGTAAAAGAAAAAACAAAAAAACCCCTATACTAATAAATCACATTTCTCTCTTCACACCTCGATTTGCATGCCATCCATCAAATAAATCACAATAATCTTGGTATCACACCATATCATTCGATTCTTTTCGGTATTTTTTTATATATATAAATTAATGACAACAACCCTAGTGTCACACCATATCATTCGATTCATCTCGGTATTATTATTTTTTTAAATGGCACGTTTATGGTGTTTTTATCAGGTTTGGAGTAAGCACACAAAAACACAGATATATATATATATATATATAGCTAATCCACAAGGCACAAGGTTATCTTTCTGCCAAAAAATCTGTATCTGTTACTCAAGAACAAATAACTAGACAATCCAGAACAAAACAATTTCCCACATATTTCCATAAAATATTTCAATAAACATAACTGTACATTATTCCTCAACAACTACCAAATGAGCTTAACAATTTTCAAGCAAAGCTGGTTGAAAGCTATTATAAAAAAATAAAAATGAGCACCATAAATATCCTAATTTCTATACCAGCTGCACAATGCTACTTCTCACTTCTGCTCAATCATTCCAAGTCCCCCGGGTTCACATGTGGGAACCAAGCACCATTCTGGTGATCTTCAATTTATTCCTTCCACAGCATCATTCTATGAGATGATTGATCCTAGAATGATGTGCATCCTGTGTATCCCTTTTCAGCACTGCTTGAGGAAGAGAAGAAAAAGGACTCAAGGGTTGTCTACGTCATGACAGTGTGCTTGCTGCTGTCTTGATGTCTCTTGGTGAGGTCTTGGTGCCTCTTGACAAGGTCATCCTGTGTATTATCGGTGTTAATGGTGGCATCGTCTTCTTTCATGAGATATTTGTCCACCTGGGAAGCAGCTTGTCGTCCTTCTGATATTGCCCATACAACTAGGGACTGGCCTCGCCTGCAATCCCCAGCTGCAAAGATCCCTTCCACATTGGTTGAGAAGCGGCCATATTCTGCCTTGAAATTCGATCTATTATCTTGCTCCAAGCCCAACTTCTCTGCCACATTCTGTTAAAAACGAAGAGGGAAAAAAAGCAGCATGAGAATTGTTGTGCAAGTATTAAAGAATTAAGGGTGAATTTTCAATCTTTTTTACAATTCTTTTAGTTCTATTAATAAAATACTATTTGTTGACATTCTAATTACTATAGTGCTTAATTTTTAAATATAAATATAACATGATGGAAATTTGTGTTTATCAGATGTGATTATATCCACTCAATTTTAAAAGAAGGGAGAAGATGAGGAAGGAAATACGAACCGGCTCAGGACCAAGGAATCCCATTGCTAGTAGGACTAGGTCAGCCTTAATAACTTCCTCAGAGCCCTCAACCTCCTTAAATTGAAATTTCCCTGTGGCATCCTTCTCCCAATGGACACGTACCAGCTCAAGTCCTTTCACATTCCCATTCTCATCTCCAATGAAACGCTTAGTCAACACCTCATAAGACCTCGGGTCTTTCCCAAACTTGGCAGCAGCTTCCTGGTGCCCATAGTCTACCCGGAATACTCTAGGCCACTGCCAAAAGAATGAATTAGAACAGGTTCACGGCATCTTATACTTGGGTGAGGTGCCCAAGCCGGCATGCATTTTGATCATGTTATTTTTATCCAAGTTCGTGAAATTATGTAAAAGATCGATGGACATAAGATGAACCAGCAAAACAAATAACAAGCATTAAGCACAATATAATCCAGATCCAAACAATCCCCCAACACCTCCCTCCCCTAAAAAAGACAATTGAAAAAACCATAGGGCAGTGGTTGAAATCAACATGCAGCAACAGAATGAAAGATCGTACCTGTGGCCAAGGGTTGCCTGGACCTCTAGTTCGTGGTGGCTCAGGTAGAAGCTCTAGATTTACAATGTTACTACACCCATGGCGAATAGATGTCCCAAGGCAATCTTTTCCAGTGTCACCTCCACCAATGACAACAACTTTCTTGCCCTTTGCAGATATGTAGTTACCATCCTGCAAATTGCTGTCAAGCAAACTTTTGGTATTCGCATGAAGAAACTGCATAGCAAAATAGATGCCTGACAACTCCCGACCAGGTACCGGAAGGTCCCTGCAAAAAAAATTATTGAAGTTAACCATATCATCCAACACTTCATTAAAGTATTGTATTCCTATCAGGCAGGTAAGAATGTTCTTAACAATAAAAATCACTTCCTGAGAGACCAAAACTTCTCCAGCGAAAAAAAAAAATTTGTTAACGAGGATCCAGAATCCAACAATGGCATCTAATATTTGCTTTCTGCTCATGACTTACCTAGGTTTTGTGGCTCCCACTGCCAAAACAATTGCATTGTTCTCCTCTCGAAGCCGATCAAGAGAATACAAAGGATCAATTCCAACATTAGCATTTACCACAAAATTGATGCCTTCGTCAGACATAAGGTTAACACGCCGTTGAACTATATCCACTTTGTCAGTTTTCATGTTGGGAACTCCATACATCATTAGCCCTCCAATTCGGTCAGCACGCTCATACACAGTCACCAAATGACCCATTTTGTTTAGTTGATCAGCAGCAGCCAAACCAGAAGGCCCACTTCCAACAATAGCCACTCGTCTCCTGCAAGAGAAGGTATATGACATGACATTCTTCACTCATATAACATAGCATATTCTCATACAAAAGAAATTCAAAAATATTTTAATTGTATAAAATCCAATACGATATCGCCATTTCAATCAATGTCACATTTAAAATGACACCAGTTGCATAGAAGAAACCATGATCAGTTCAAAAGATGAAAAAACCCATGATCAGTTCAAAAGATGAAAAAACTAAGCAATAAAAGGCTTCTACACATAATGCCAAGGTTAAAAAAAGGTATACCCAGTTCTCTTGAGGGGAGGCCGCGGAACCATCCAACCCTCCTCAAAGGCCTTGTCAATAATTGAACATTCAATGTTTTTTATTGAGACAGGATCATCAATTATGCCAAGAACACAGGAACCTTCACAAGGTGCAGGGCAAACTCTGCCAGTGAACTCTGGGAAGTTATTTGTCTCAAGTAACCTATCTAATGCTTCACGCCACCGATTTTGATGCACTAACTCATTAAATTCAGGGATTTTGTTTCCAAGAGGACATCCTGAGTTCTCCTGCATTTACCATCGAGAAGAATAAGGTGTAAAAATTCATTTCAAAATAGTGTAGAATTGACACCTGATGCATATGCAGGATAAAGGTAGAATAACGCTTACCTGGTGACAGAAAGGAGTGCCACAGTCCATGCAACGGGCTGACTGGGTCTTTAAAAGAGGGCCAGGTTTTGACTCCTCTGTAACTTCCTTCCAGTCATTCATTCGAATATTTGGATCTCTGTACTGAACACCTTCACGCTCATAAGCAATAAACCCTCGATGTTTAACAGCATCATTAACACGGGTAGGCCTTTTCAAAGGTCCATCTTGTACCTTCAGTGAATTTCAATGTCTCGTATTAAAACATGTACAAAAACCATTTCACCAATCATAAAACTGCATATGCTCCATAGATAAAGCATGAATCAGCTCAAGTTATTTGGACAATTTTCACTAAACTCTAATAACCCCTTCTAGTAGTGTTTCAAATAATTATATCCACACAAATGCAACTCAGTTGTATCATAATTTTGTTTCATACACTATATAACAAACTGTGCAAAATGAGTCTTACATTTTTAAAACTGCCCTCAATATAGTAATTTTAAGAACCTTAATAAAGATAAACAGCATACAAGACTTTGACATTAAAAAAAGAGTATCAAAGAATTTACCTGAATGGAATTCCCATTCAAAGATGCAGCTGCCAGCTTCTTTAGCTCCTCAAAAGCATCTTTCTCCTTCAACTCTGCTTCATCTTGCTCCTCAGCTTCTTCAGCTTCTTTAGCAGCAAGGTCAGCAGCCTCTTTTGTGGCAGATTCCTCTTTCATGTTGGCAAGAACACGTTTGTAATCCCTTGGGAAGACCTTAATAAATTTAGGTAGAAGATTATCAAAATCAGCAAGTACTTCTCTAGCTAGCAGGCTATTTGTGTGACGCTGGTGTTGTTGTATCATCATTTTTAGAGTTGTAATGTCCTCCTCTTCCTCGACTTTGTCAAGATCTACGAGTTCAGGATTGCAACGAGATCTGAAATTCCCATCCAAATCAAGAACATAAGCAACACCACCACTCATGCCAGCAGCAAAATTCCTTCCAGTTTTCCCAAGCACAACAACAGTTCCACCTGTCATGTACTCACAGCCATGATCACCAACACCTTCTACAACAGCCCTTGCCCCAGAATTACGGACACAAAATCTTTCTGCTGCCATCCCATTGAAATATGCTTCACCACATGTGGCTCCATAAAGAGCTACATTACCAATTATAATGTTCTCTTTCGGATCAAAGAGGCTTCCTTTTGGAGGATAAACTACAATCTTCCCACCTGATAATCCTTTACCAACATAGTCATTGCCATCCCCTTCCAGCTCCAGCATGATGCCAGGGCAAAGGAAAGCTCCTAGACTCTGCCCAGCACTTCCTGTGAGTTTGATGTGAATAGTATCTGCAGGAAGCCCTGCCAAGTGGTAACGCTTAGTAACTTCATGGCTAAGCATTGTTCCGACAGCACGGTTCACATTGCGGACAGGTGTTTCAATGTACACAGGAAGACTTTTTTCCAATGCAGCCTCAGAAAGTTTGATGAGTTTTTGATCCAATGCCATGTCCAAACCATGATCCTGCTTTTGGACACAATATTGGGCAGCTCCAGGTCGAATGTCAGCAGCAGGTCTAAGTAACAAGGAGAGATCAATATTTTCCAGCTTCTCATTGCTCTTAACAACTTCTTTATCAACTTCAAGCATGTCTGAACGACCAACCATCTCATTCATTGTACGGAAACCAAGCTGAGACATGATCTCCCTGAGCTCCTCTGCTAGCATAAAAAAGAAGTTGATAACATGTTCAGGTTCTCCAGCAAACTTTTCCCTCAGCACTGGATCTTGAGTAGCAATGCCTACAGGGCAGGTGTTCTTATGGCACTTTCGCATCATGATGCAGCCAAGTGTTATAAGGGGGGCAGTGCTGAAGCCAAATTCTTCAGCACCAAGAAGAGCCGCAATGGCCACATCTCGTCCAGTTTTTAGTTGGCCATCAGTCTGAAGAACTGTTCGGCCACGAAGGTCATTGGCAACAAGTGTTTGATGGGTCTCAGCCAAACCAAGTTCCCATGGGAGCCCAGCGTTCTTTATGCCAGTCCATCGAGAAGCACCTGTACCTCCATCATGACCTGAGATCAAAACATGATCAGCATGTCCCTTCACCACCCCACTGGCGATTACTCCCACGCCAGCTTCAGATACCAACTTGACACTTATTCTGGCTGCTGGATTGGCATTCTGGGAAACAAAAAGAGAGAGCCAAAGGTATAAGCAGGAGTGACCAACAGGTTGAACAAATGAAGCGAGGACATAGCACATGAAGCAGCAAAAGCACATACCTTGAGGTCATGAATCAATTGAGCAAGGTCTTCAATTGAATAGATATCATGATGGGGAGGAGGACTAATGAGACCCACCCCTGCAGTAGAATTTCTGGTAATTGCAATGTCTCCTATGACCTTGTGGCCAGGAAGCTCACCTCCTTCACCAGGCTTGGCACCCTGTGATCCAAGGCACAAAAAAATCAGTCTAAATCAAATGAAAAAAAGTAAACAAATTCAGTTCATATTTAATCTCACCAAATGCCAAAGCTATCACTTATAGATGCAATGCACCCAGGGGTGCTTTGCAGACACAGCATCATCTGCCATGAACATAAATCCATAAACAATAGGAACCTCTGTTCCAACAGGAAAGCAGGGGCTAAATAGGAACGCGCAATGACAACAGCAGGACCATGACATAAACAGGAAATTTTGGTTTCAAAATGTGTGATTTTGACAAATACCTGAGCCATCTTTATCTGCAGCTCATCAGCATTTGTAAGATAGTAACTTGACACTCCAAATCTCCCACTTGCAACCTGCTTAATTGCACTCCTCTTTGGGTTCATTGAACCATCAGGAAGAGGCTCCATCCGAGATGGTTGTTCACCTCCCTCACCTTCAGTGGAAGAAAAATTAAAAAGAAAGAAAGAAAGAAATTACAAAAAATAAATATGAAGCAAATGTAGCGAGACAGAAGAATAGAAAAGGAGTTCAGAACCATAATTTTAGTAAAAAAATTTCAACTATGGACGACCAAAAAATACTTGTTATTAAACTTAAAAAAGCAAACAGGGTGATTCGATAATTTAAAAGTCAAACAGAGTGATCTATAATTTAAAAAATGAAAAGAATAAAAGGCATTCTTGAAAAAGGTGAGAATATAGCTATCCTCTCCCCAAGTAGATAAGTGCTTTTGCAAAATAGAAAGATAGAAACAGGGAATTTATGACTTGCAGAACATACCTGTGTTTGATTTTCCTCCAATTTTGTTCATAGCCTGAGCCAGTGTGGTGTGTGCCTCCAATGATATTGATCCATAACTCATTGCCCCAGTACAGAACCTTTTAACAATCTCACTGGCTGGTTCTACTTCATCCAAAGAAACTTTCACATCTGCCACTTTGAACCTCAAAAGCCCACGCAAATTACAAGCTTTGTTTAACTCCTGAATGCGCTTAGAATATTCCTTATAGGCAGCCACACTATTAACTCTGGCAGCTTCTTGAAGTTTTGCAATAGCAAGAGGATCATTAAGGTGAATCTCACCACCTTTTCTCCAATGATAATCCCCCGGATTGGGCAGTGCTACAGCTTCTGCACTTCCAGGAGGGAGAGCACGGGAAGGAAACGCCAACTCGTGCAAACGAAGAGAATCACGAGCAAGCATCTCAAATGTTGCTCCTTCTACCCTGCTTGGAGTTCCTGCAAAGCACTTGTCAATCACTTCTGATGAAAGGCCCAGGCCTTCAAAAATCTGAGCACCCTTGTAGGAGGCCAAAGTTGAAATTCCCATTTTGGCAAGCACTTTCATCATGCCATAGTTGCTTGCCTTGAAATACTTCTTGACTAGCTCATCCTTTGTGTGGAACTCGCCCGTGGATTTTGGTGGGATCTTGCCATCAACCTGTAATCTCCAAATGGCCTCTACAGCTAGGTATGGGCAGATAGCATCTGCGCCAAAACCAACCAATGTACAGAAATGGTGCACTTCACGTGGTTCAGCAGATTCAACTATCAACCCGACTTGAGTTCGCTCAAGCCTTTTTACTAGATATTGGTGGACAGCGCCAACAGCCAAGAGGGAGCTTGCAGCAACACGCTTTGATGAGAAGGCTAGCATGAAATAAAACCCAAAAGAAGTTAATTCACTGCCCATGTAGATCACTATGCTGTAGTAAACTTCTAACTGCATGCGTTTACAAGGCCTTGGTACATGTAAATCGAAGAATAGAAATCATACCTCTGTCAGAAAGAACCAACACAGTATAACCTTCCTTGATTGCCTCATGAGCTTCAGTGCAAATCCTATCTAAAGTCTCCTCCAATCCCTTCCTACCCCGCTCTTTTGAATAAGTTATGTCGAGAACTTTGCTTCGCCAACCTCTAAAGTTCATTTTTTTCATTGCTTCCATATGCTCGATTGATAAAAGAGGGCCTTTTAGAGAGAGACGGTGGCATTGTTCTTCAGTTGATTCTGTCAAATCACCTTCCGGCCCAATCATGCATTCCATTGAAGTGACAATCTTCTCTCTGATGGGATCAATTGGAGGGTTTGTCACTTGAGCAAACATTTGCTTGAAGTACTCAAAAGTGAGTTTTTCCCTGTTAGACATGACAGCCAAGGGAGCATCATTTCCCATCGAACCAAGAGCCTCTGTAGCGTCCTTTGCCATGGGAAGCATCAGCATCTCCAAGGCTTCAACAGTATAGCTGCATGAGATTTATACAAAATCAGTATAAACTGCTTTTAAAAAAGTATTGGCTTCCAGATTCAAAGAAAGTTGATGCAGCCATAAGATTCACATACCCAAAAGCTTTTAACGGTGCCAGCAAACCATGAGTGCCCATATTCTGCATACTGGTGTCATCATCAGATGCCTGAAGTGATGAAAAATCTAACTATAATGAGAATTGCACATGCACACAGAGGGAAAAATGAAGCATTTGAACGTTTGTATAACACATACAGGAACAACCCCAGAAATGGCTGGAGCAACTCTCTCAGATTCTTGAACTGAGTCAACTATGTCACTGAGTTCAATCTTTTGCCTCTTCAGCCACTCTCCATAGGGCCTTGCTAGGGAATATTGTTGCTTCAAGGCTTCATCATCTACAACAATATGCTTCTCAAAATCCACCAGAAGCATCATTCCAGGGTTAAGTCTTCCTTTCCTAAGGACATCTTCAGGAGGAATATCCACAACACCAACTTCACTGGCCATGATAACTCGTCCACTTCGTGTAACATAAAATCTCCCTGGACGTAACCCATTGCGATCCAGAGTAGCTCCTAAGTAGTGGCCATCAGTAACTGAAAACAAAATAAAATAAAATAAATTAGCAAAAAGCAACCAATCAAATATTGCACACGACAGCATTTGAAGAGAGCACATGAATTGCTCAAAACAATTACATGAGATAAGTGCAGGCCCATCCCACGGTTCCATAAGAGCTGAGAAGTATTCATACAGTGCCCTCCTTTGAGGATCCATATTCTTGTCATTTTGCCAGGCTTCAGGAATCATCATCATGACAGCTTCAGGGAGACTTCTCCCAGCTCGAATTAAAAGCTCCAGCACACCATCAAAAGCCCCTGCAATTCAATTATAAAAAAATAAAAGTCAAAGACGAGTCAATATAATTATGATATCAGAGAGGCACATGTAAACACTGGTTATATTGATTTAAGCCTCCATAAATTCAAAACAAAGAAATTCACCTGAGTCGGAAGAACTAGCATCTACAATTGGAAGAAGCTTCTTCATCTCATTCTTCGAGAGACCGAGCTCCTTGCATTTTATTAGGCCCTCACGAGCCTTCATCCTGAAAAGGAATATTGGAAGTTAATATTCTTTCCCATACAAAAAAAAATAAAAACCATGATCATTCCAGAGAGATAAAATAGCATATTACTATGCAATTGTAGATCAATGACACTAAACAAGGCCAAAACTGTCTCAGTTGGGGTGCTTACCAGTTTACATTGCCTCTTAGCGTGTTGATTTCCCCATTATGGCCCAAGACACGCATGGGTTGAGCACGATCCCAGCTAGGAAATGTATTTGTTGAAAATCGTGAGTGTACCTGAACCGAAAGAAAGGAACCAAGAATGTTATTTCAAGAATCGAGCCACTCAATTCATGAAAAGTAAAAGTGGTTTGAAAACCACAAGCATGAGAGTTGTCTTCAGGGCACTTCAACAAACTTTTATTGCGGTGTCTATACAAGAAACACTCAAACCTTAAGCTACCTTGACCAAACACCAACTGGACCTCAAACAAGTGATCATATAGAGCACTGCAGTAAGTTTCTTACTTTCAACAATGAGGTTTCTTACCAACTCACCCATGGCATCCATTCCAGCATCCAAATTCAAATAGTAATCAAGGGTGTGGAAGAACTTAAGAGATCATTCAACTTCAATGCCTCAGAAGTCATTCCTCAACCTTGCATATCTTCGGTTACCAGTGGTTCCCATGCTGTTTGTTGAAGTACGTGTTAGTGTAATAGGAGAAAAGTGAATGGATAAAATATTTACCAGGGCCATGTAGCTCGTAAACCTTTCATTCCCAAGATCTGCATAATAGTAACCCTTCAACTGTTCAGGCTTCAACTGACCTTTATAAACAACCGTCCTGCAGAATTCAATCAAAGGAATTGATAATTCTGTCAAGAGAAGCATTAGACAGGACCATATAAAATAGCTTATGACACACAAACCTTGAGGAAAGGGAACAGATATAAAAGTCCCTAACACCACCATATTGAAGGTTTAGTGCAGCTCTAATAGCTACCATTGACACCCTCCTTAATATGTACATCTGCAAAAACAGAGCAAACAATCATCAACAACGTAACTGTGGAACCTGAAGGTATATAAATGCTCACTTGCATTGTTCAGAACCTGAAACAAATCCCTTCTTCCTCTTCATCTCCCCAATTTCTACCTCAAACATGGACAGCTACAATTACTTTGTGATGCTAATTACTTCTTTTGCTATATACTGTTTAACAAAAATTCGAATAAAAAGCTACCTGCTGCTCAAAATCAGCCTTCGACCTAGGAGTGGCTGTAAGGAACACTTGCTCAATGACAGGCTCGGTCTGCAACGCAGAATTTCCCAGTTCAGAGTTATCTGTTGGTACTGGTCGCCACCCAAGTACAGTATGCCCAAGAGACTCCGCAACCTTCATTGCCATCAAAATCAAAAACATTATGGAACAACGTCAAAAAAAAAAATAGTTGAGGTTATTTCAATTTTGACGGTCTCAACATCACCTTAGTGAATACATTCTTGCTTTCTTCCTTGCGATTATCAGATGTGGGCAAAAAGAACATGCCAACTGCATATTCCCCTGGTGGTGGCAGTTCGAACCCAATATCCTTAGCAACCTGAATAAACCAAATTGAAGTAAAATCAGCACCATGATTTAGTTTCCTTTTTAAATTAAATTCAGTAAAACTACTAATTCAAGGTTCAAAAAAAACATTATGCATGCATAAAAGGCAAGAGATTTTAACCAAAAGTGCCGATTTTAACAGTTGTTCTCAATCATTCATTAAATTCCCAAGCCTAAACCATGCAAGGATGCATTTGAAACATCAGATATGATTTCAGATGAAATATCAGTTTTTTTTCTGTAAAAAAATATTATAAATCGAAAACATAGTGGAAAAATTGTAAGGAAATTAAATCCATTAAATATATCACCGTAAAGTCATTTTCACCATAACAAAAAAAAAATAGAAAACAGCGAAGGAAATAAAAAGACACCTCCTTGTAGAAATCATGAGGAAGAGCCACAAGAATACCAGCCCCGTCACCAGTATTCGTCTCACATCCACAAGCCCCTCTATGTGTCATCCTCACCAACATCTCCAAAGCATCATTTACCTTCAAAAACAACCGAAAAACAATCCTTTGCATAAAAGTCTTTAAATAAATAAATAAAAAGAAATTATCTTGAAATATCATACCGTTTTACGACTGCTATCCCCGGATAATTCAGCCACAAAACCAACCCCACACGAATCCTTATCAAACGATGGGTCATACAACCCAAGCGGCTTCTCCGGCACACCGGACAATGCAGACCGGACAACAACTCGAAGTTTCGGCTCTCTACCCGGTCCATCCGACTGCCAAAAATGCAATCTCTCCGATCCAGCAGACCCCCGCACTTTACTTCCCAAAAACGATTTTCTCTCAACAACCACTGATTTCCTCGTCGAAGCACATCGGTTTGCCCTCGCGCTCCGCCGAGAAGCAGATGCTGCTGTGGCAACATTGAGCGAAGGAGAAAGAGAAGACGATTTACCAAGCGAAGAAAACGGAGCTCTCACCGATTTTGGTTGAAGGAGAGCTCCATAGCTCGCTGCAGCCGACATTACTCTCGTTTACCAAAAACTCCTGAACAGTGAAGCTTTTTATTGTTCGGAAAAGACAACGGGATTGGATTCGTATAAAGTTTACAGTCTGATAAGGATTATCAGCTTTTTTATAGTTATTTGTTGTGTAAGGAATAGTTTTTATTTTTATCAGATATTCACTAAAAATCAACCGCTAACCCACTGATTCAGATCCGGAATTCAGATTAACGGAACTCTAGAGATCCGAATACGAAGAAAACAATCAGATAACACAGAATATTCAAAAAATAATTGATAGAGAAAAAAAAAAAAAAAGCAGCGCCGACGCTGAGCGGGAAGGGGGGCTGCTGAGAGAAAGTTTACGGGTAAGTGAGTAGGTGTGTAATCGGAACGGGGGAGTCAAATATATAGAGAAGAGAGACCGATAAAAATGGAGAGAGGTGGGGGGAGGAAAGAACAGGCAGGGGAGTAGGGTCGACATGGATGCCAAATTTAACCTCACGATTGATGAAAAGAGTTTGACAGCTTAGATGACACGTGTGTAGTGTCCCTATGCGGCACGCGACAGCCGCTCATGGTGGGTCCCAATGAGAATGGATTGGGATAACCACACCCACCCTCTTCCGTCGGAGGCAGCAGATGAGAGGTTAGTGTTTGTTTTTAGGTTCGGAGCCGAAGCTAATGAGGTTAATTAAGATGGTGCTTTTTATTCTGGGAAGTGAATGTTTTTAGTAACTCGAGGTAGAAAAGGAAGGTTGTGTTTTTTTCTTTACTATAATTCGCTGCAGCGGATTGAGTTTTTAGTAACTCGAGGTAGAAAAGGAATTCGTTAATATGATAAATGACCTTAACTGAATTTTAATTTCTACTAGTTTTAATATTAATTAGGTGAATAATTTTTTTATTTAAAAAAACTTTATTTTCCATAAAATATAGTTTTTAGGTTTAAATATACAAGTAAAATTTTGACTATCTTAAATTTTTATATAAAATATATACTTTGATTTTAATTTCAAATTTATTATACAGATTTCAAATTTTTTATTATCACATAACATTTTTTGAGAATATAATTATTAAATATAAAATAATAAAAATAACATAATAAATTTATAGTGAACCATGTTGGATTTTAATTTTAATTAATTTTAATATTGAATAGGTGAATTATTCTATTTTTTATTATAATTATTAAATTGAAAATAATAAATTATCATGATAAATTTATTATTCAAAACTTGATTTGAATTGAATTTTAATTTTAACTAGTTTTAATATTAATTTGATGAATTTATTTGATCAAATCCAATCTAAACCTGGTTGGATGAGAATAATTAATTTTTTTAATAAAAAACTAAAATAATATTATTTCAAATAAAAATAATAAATATAAATTTAGATGATAACTCATAAATTAAATTAACAGAATAACTTAATAATTGTACCCTCTTTCAAGTTAAACCTTGATACAAGTATAGTAATTATATATTTTACCTTTCTGTTTTCCGTGTGTGTGTATAATTATACAAACGCTCCACGTTGATTATTAATACTTTTCACACCAAGTTAATTATTTAAAATTTCTGCAAATCATATTTTACTATTTATAAATTTGACACGTTAGAGTTCGTGTGAAAAAATAGCATAGGAAGTTGTTTTATTAAATTATTCTGAATAAATTATACATACATACATACACATATACATACATACATACATACATATAAATTTGTTGCTATCTATTTTCGTCCAATAAAAGAAGTAAGCGACAACATAACTTGACGCTATACGACGAAAATGAACTAAACCGAAAATTACATACGCGGCCAAATGTAAACGTGATTCCTTGCTGGCTGGTAGGTTTTCTTTTTAAAAAAATAAAAATGTGGCCAGTAGTTGAAGTGACTGTTGCCCATATCAGTAACCACCGTAACTTTAATTAACGTTGCCTTGTTAAGGTAATTCCATTGGCTACGTTAAAATAACTTTTTATATGTTTTATTTATTTATTAAAATATAAAAAAAAGAACAAAAATTACTATACTTCCAAATATTCACTTCATACAAATTCATTAACCATGCTTGTTGCATTTAATTAGTATCTCATAATAAATATATATACATATATATGCACACAAAAAAACAACATAGACGTATTTGGTTAAAAAACATAAAAAACAGATATAAAATAATTTTGTTTTTTAAATGATTTTTCAGTGATTTTTTATATTTTTTAAACAATAAAAAAATAAAAACATATCTCTTTTATTTCTCATAATTTCTATCCTCCAACAATAATGAAATGCTACATTAACAATATTTTTATATATATAGTTATTTATAATCTTAATTTGAAAAATATATCTAATTAAATATATTAAATAACATTTTTTTTATTAAAATGAATAACCTATTATAACCCAGTTAATAAGAGATTCACTAAGTTGATAAGAAGGTTCGGTTCGCCAAACTTGATTAATTGAAATTTTAATTTTAATATATATAAAATAATCTGAAAATATTCCGATTTTAAAATTAAAAAGAAAAATCCACTGACGTCATCTATCTTGGAGAAACAACCACGTTAATGCTGGTGCATTTTTACCAAGAAAAAGAAGAAGAAAGGCATTGACCTTGCACACCAATAGCGAGGGATCACAGCCTAAATAAAGTACTTTAAAATAAAAGAAGCCATGATTTACTCCCTCCGTTCCTCGAAGCTCTCCCTAGTTTAAACTTTCAATGCAGTGGCCCCTTGCATTACCAGAAACCCATAAATTTAAAAAAATATTATTTTAATATATATTTAAAAAGAAAAACTCCTTTAAAATTCAGCTTACGGCTATTAAAAATCAGTTTTGATATAGTATATTAAAATATTTAAAAAATAATTTTAAATAAATAATATTTTTTCCGCACTATTAAACACCTCCAAAATAAACATGGGTATAAATGCTAGCGGACCACAAAGTTAGGAAACCACCTCCAAGAATTGAGTAATCATTTTAAGAATTTTAAAAAAAAAAAACAAAATATTATTAATTTTTTAAAATATATTAATAAATCAAATTAAATTTTAACCTGTCATATTTAAAACCATTATATCCTCACTGTATCATTTAGGTTTTACTTCCAATAGTTTTTGGAGTTTTTTAAATTATTTTTTATTTGAAAAGGCATCACAATAAAAAATTTATTTTTTAAAAATTATTTTTAATATCATCACATTAAAATAATCTAAAAATATCAAAAATATATTAATTTTAAAAAATAATAATAATTTTTAACATTTTAAACAATAAAAAAATAAAAACATATTTCTTTTATTTCCCATAATTTCTATCCTCCAACAATAATAAAATGCTACATTAACAATATTTATATATATATATATAGTTAATTATAATCTCAATTTGAAAAATATATCTAATCAAATATATTAAATAACATTTTTTTATTAAAGTGGATAACCCATTATAGCCCAGTTAATAAGCGATTCACTAAGTTGATAAGAAGGTTCGGTTCGCCAAACTTGATTAATTGAAATTTTAATTTTAATATATATAAAATAATCTGAAAATATTCCGATTTTAAAATTAAAAAGAAAAATCCACTGACGTCATCTATCTTGGAGAAACAACCACGTTAATGCTGGTGCATTTTTACCAAGAAAAAGAAGAAGAAAGGCATTGACCTTGCACACCATAGCGAGGGATCACAGCCTAGATAAAGTACTTTTAAAACAAAAGATGCCATGATTTACTCCCTCCGTTTCCTCGAAGCTCTCCCTAGTTTAAATTTTCAATGCAGTGGCCCCTTGCATTATCAGAAACCTATAAAAGTGATTTTTAATAGCCATGAGCTGAATTTTAAAGGAGTGTTTTTAAATATACATTAAAATAATATATATTTAAATTTTAAAAATTTAGTTTTGATATAGTATATTAAAATATTAAATAAATAATATGTTTACCGCACTATTAAACACCTCCAAAATAAACATGGGAGAGGACCACCAAGTTAGGAAACCACCTCCTGGATTGAGTAATCATTTTAAGATTTTTTTTTAGATAAAATATTATTAATTTTAAAAAATATATTAATAAATCAATTTGAATTTTAACCGGTCATATTTAAAATCATCATATCCTCATTGTATAGGTTAGGTTCCGATTCCAACAGTTTTTGAGTCTTTCCACTTAATTTAAGAATTGTTTTTTAAATTATTTTTTATTTAAAAATATATTAAAATAAAATTTTTATTTTTAAAAAATTATTTTTGATATCAATACATCAAAATAATCTAAAAATATCAAAAACATATTAATTTAAAAAAATAAAAATATTTTTAAAAAAATACTGTTGAAATACTAACCTAATTGCCGGTCAATAAAAGAAAAGAGGTCAACGGGGATTCACTCAAACAAAATTTTCGCGGGGAAAGGTAGATTTTGCTCCCACCAACTACCTTCACGATGGAGGCATCTAACATTTGAACAACGTGGAAACTGCTTCTGGGCCAAAAGTTGCTGGGAGCCAAAAGCGCAAGGAAGCTTTATCTGATCACAGAGCCTTTGTCTTTTATGTAGATTTTTTTTGCCTATAATATTTTATTAGCCTTCCTATTTTGCTCCTGCTCGGAACTTGCCTGTCTAGATACAGGACCTGCCAAAAAGGAGCTCGTAGAAAGAGAGCCGAGGCCGAGCCAGAGCCAGAGCCAGAGCCAGTAATTTTTCGCAGCAACGAGTAAAATTTATTCTGACGCTATTATTTTATGGAAATAAATATTTTACTTTATATGTATATATGAAATAATATACAAGGATACATGAGTATATAATACATAAAATTTATATTAATTTAAAATATTAGAACATATCATGTTTTGATTTATACAGTATAATAAAAAAAATACATCATGATACGTGACATGTTATGTTATACAGTAATAATGTTAACATTAGATCACGTAAATTCTACTATACAGGTATAACTTTTCAAGGATCAACAAATTCCCAAAAAAATATCTATTGCTGTTTTTTT